>NW_026700512.1:0-29392 GCF_030435755.1 Ochotona princeps | reverse complement strand
GGGAGAACAACTCCATTTGGCTCACTAAGTTCACACGCCATCAGGCTTCCAAGCAGCTCTCAAGGAAACTCAGTTTTCACACTCTATGCTTAGTGCCCTTTGAGTGCATTATCTAGGAATGAACCTGGTAGGGCATCCCACACAAACGAATGCTCCACATGCGGGTTTCACATGCCACCAACTCCACATTCACAGGCAACTTCACCGCCACAGCCGTTTTCAGATAGCCCTCAATGCAAAGGCTCTAGACGCAAATATTGGTGTGAGAGCTAATTCAATCAAGGAAACATTGCATGTTGGTGAAGTGCATATTGAAGAAGGATCAGCCAAGTGGTTCTTGTGGCAGAACAACTCCATTTGGCTCACTAACTTCACACACCATCAGGCTTCCAAGCAGCTCTCAAGGAAACTCAGTTTTCACACTATGCTTAGTGCCCTTTGAGTGCCTAGGACTGAAATGAAGCTTGGTGAGCATCCCACACAAACGAATGCTCCACATGCGGGTTTCACATGCCACCAACTCCACATTCTCAGGCAACTTCAGCGCCACAGCCGTTTTCACATAGCCCTCAATGCAAAGGCTCTAGACGCAAATATTGGTGTGAGAGCTAATTCAATCAAGGAAACACTGCATGCTGGTGAAGGGCGTATTGAAGAAGGATCAGCCGAGTGGTTCTTGTGGGAGAACAACTCTATTTGGCTCACTAACTTCACACACCATCAGGCTTCCAAGCAGCTCTCAAGGAAACTCTTCTTTCACACTCTATGCTTAGTGCCCTTTGAGTGCCTAGGACTGAAATGAAGCTTGGTGAGCATCCCACACAAACGAATGCTCCACTTGCGGGTTTCACATGCCACCAACTCCACATTCTCAGGCAACTTTCAGCGCCACAGCCGTTTTCACATAGCCCTCAATGCAAAGGCTCTAGACGCAAATATTGGTGTGAGAGCTAATTCAATCAAGGAAACACTGCATGTTGGTGAAGGGCATATTGAAGAAGGATCAGCCGAGTGGTTCTTGTGGGAGAACAACTCTATTTGGCTCACTAACTTCACACGCCATCAGACTTCCAAGCAGCTCTCAAGGAAACTCAGTTTTCACACTCTATGCTTAGTGCCCTTTGAGTGCATTATCTACGAATGAACCTGGTAGATCATCCCACACAAACGAATGCTCCACATGCGGGTTTCACATGCCATTAACTCCACATTCACAGGCAACTTCAGCGCCACAGCCGTTTTCAGATAGCCCTCAATGCAAAGGCTCTAGACGCAAATATTGGTGTGAGAGCTAATTCAATCAAGGAAACACTGCATGTTGGTGAAGGGCATGTTGAAGAAGGATCAGCCGAGTGGTTCTTGTGGGAGAACAACTCCATTTGGCTCACTAAGTTCACACGCCATCAGGCTTCCAAGCAGCTCTCAAGGAAACTCAGTTTTCACACTCTATGCTTAGTGCCCTTTGAGTGCATTATCTAGGAATGAACCTGGTAGGGCATCCCACACAAACGAATGCTCCACATGTGGGTTTCACATGCCACCAACTCCACATTCACAGGCAACTTCAGCGCCACAGCCGTTTTCAGATAGCCCTCAATGCAAAGGCTCTAGACGCAAATATTGGTGTGAGAGCTAATTCAATCAAGGAAACACTGCATGTTGGTGAAGGGCATATTGAAGAAGGATCAGCCGAGTGGTTCTTGTGGCAGAACAACTCCATTTGGCTCACTAACTTCACACACCATCAGGCTTCCAAGCAGCTCTCAAGGAAACTCAGTTTTCACACTATGCTTAGTGCCCTTTGAGTGCCTAAGACTGAAATGAAGCTTGTTGAGCATCCCACACAAACGAATGCTCCACATGCGGGTTTCACATGCCACCAACTCCACATTCACAGGCAACTTCAGCGCCACAGCCGTTTTCAGATAGCCCTCAATGCAAAGGCTCTAGACGCAAATATTGGTGTGAGAGCTAATTCAATCAAGGAAACACTGCATGTTATTGAAGGGCATATTGAAGAAGGATCAGCCGAGTGGTTCTTGTGGGAGAACAACTCCATTTGGCTCACTTACTTCATACACCATCAGGCTTCCAAGCAGCTCTCAAGGAAACTCAGTTTTCACACTCTATGCTTAGTGCCCTTTGAGTGCCTAGGACTGAAATGATGCTTGGTGAGCATCCCACACAAACGAATGCTCCACATGCGGGTTTCACATGCCACCAACTCCACATTCTCAGGCAACTTCAGCGCCACAGCCGTTTTCAGATAGCCCTCAATGCAAAGGCTCTAGACGCAAATATTGGTGTGAGAGCTAATTCAATCAAGGAAACACTGCATGTTGGTGAAGGGCATGTTGAAGAAGGATCAGCCGAGTGGTTCTTGTGGGAGAACAACTCCATTTGGCTCACTAAGTTCACACGCCATCAGGCTTCCAAGCAGCTCTCAAGGAAACTCAGTTTTCACACTCTATGCTTAGTGCCCTTTGAGTGCATTATCTAGGAATGAACCTGGTAGGGCATCCCACACAAACGAATGCTCCACATGCGGGTTTCACATGCCACCAACTCCACATTCACAGGCAACTTCACCGCCACAGCCGTTTCAGATAGCCCTCAATGCAAAGGCTCTAGACGCAAATATTGGTGTGAGAGCTAATTCAATCAAGGAAACATTGCATGTTGGTGAAGTGCATATTGAAGAAGGATCAGCCAAGTGGTTCTTGTGGCAGAACAACTCCATTTGGCTCACTAACTTCACACACCATCAGGCTTCCAAGCAGCTCTCAAGGAAACTCAGTTTTCACACTATGCTTAGTGCCCTTTGAGTGCCTAGGACTGAAATGAAGCTTGGTGAGCATCCCACACAAACGAATGCTCCACATGCGGGTTTCACATGCCACCAACTCCACATTCTCAGGCAACTTCAGCGCCACAGCCGTTTTCACATAGCCCTCAATGCAAAGGCTCTAGACGCAAATATTGGTGTGAGAGCTAATTCAATCAAGGAAACACTGCATGTTGGTGAAGGGCGTATTGAAGAAGGATCAGCCGAGTGGTTCTTGTGGGAGAACAACTCTATTTGGCTCACTAACTTCACACACCATCAGGCTTCCAAGCAGCTCTCAAGGAAACTCTTCTTTCACACTCTATGCTTAGTGCCCTTTGAGTGCCTAGGACTGAAATGAAGCTTGGTGAGCATCCCACACAAACGAATGCTCCACATGCGGGTTTCACATGCCACCAACTCCACATTCTCAGGCAACTTCAGCGCCACAGCCGTTTTCACATAGCCCTCAATGCAAAGGCTCTAGACGCAAATATTGGTGTGAGAGCTAATTCAATCAAGGAAACACTGCATGTTGGTGAAGGGCATATTGAAGAAGGATCAGCCGAGTGGTTCTTGTGGGAGAACAACTCTATTTGGCTCACTAACTTCACACGCCATCAGGCTTCCAAGCAGCTCTCAAGGAAACTCAGTTTTCACACTCTATGCTTAGTGCCCTTTGAGTGCATTATCTAGGAATGAACCTGGTAGAGCATCCCACACAAACGAATGCTCCACATGCGAGTTTCACATGCCATTAACTCCACATTCACAGGCAACTTCAGCGCCACAGCCGTTTTCAGATAGCCCTCTATGCAAAGGCTCTAGACGCAAATATTGGTGTGAGAGCTAATTCAATCAAGGAAACACTGCATGTTGGTGAAGGGCATATTGAAGAAGGATCAGCCGAGTGGTTCTTGTGGGAGAACAACTCCATTTGGCTCACTAACTTCACACACCATCAGGCTTCCAAGCAGCTCTCAAGGAAACTCAGTTTTCACACTCTATGTTTAGTGCCCTTTGAGTGCATTATCTAGGAATGAACCTGGTAGAGCATCCCACACAAACGAATGCTCCACATGCGGGTTTCTCATGCCACCAACTCCACTTTCACAGGCAACTTCAGCGCCACAGCCATTTTCACATAGCCCTCAATGCAAAGGATCTAGACACAAATATTGGTGTGAGAGCTTATTCAATCAAGGAAACACTGCATGTTATTGAAGGGCATATTGAAGAAGGATCAGCCGAGTGGTTCTTGTGGGAGAACAACTCCATTTGGCTCACTAACTTCACACACCATCAGGCTTCCAAGCAGCTCTCAAGGAAACTCAGTTTTCACACTCTATGCTTAGTGCCCTTTGAGTGCCTAGCACTGAAATGAAGCTTGGTGAGCATCCCACAGAAACGAATGCTCCACATGCGGGTTTCACATGCCACCAACTCCACATTCTCAGGCAACTTCAGCGCCACAGCCGTTTTCACATAGCCCTCAATGCAAAGGCTCTAGACGCAAATATTGGTGTGAGAGCTAATTCAATCAAGGAAACACTGCATGTTGGTGAAGGGCATGTTGAAGAAGGATCAGCCGAGTGGTTCTTGTGGGAGAACAACTCCATTTGGCTCACTAAGTTCACACGCCATCAGGCTTCCAAGCAGCTCTCAAGGAAACTCAGTTTTCACACTCTATGCTTAGTGCCCTTTGAGTGCATTATCTAGGAATGAACCTGGTAGGGCATCCCACACAAACGAATGCTCCACATGCGGGTTTCACATGCCACCAACTCCACATTCACAGGCAACTTCACCGCCACAGCCGTTTTCAGATAGCCCTCAATGCAAAGGCTCTAGACGCAAATATTGGTGTGAGAGCTAATTCAATCAAGGAAACATTGCATGTTGGTGAAGTGCATATTGAAGAAGGATCAGCCGAGTGGTTCTTGTGGCAGAACAACTCCATTTGGCTCACTAACTTCACACACCATCAGGCTTCCAAGCAGCTCTCAAGGAAACTCAGTTTTCACACTATGCTTAGTGCCCTTTGAGTGCCTAGGACTGAAATGAAGCTTGGTGAGCATCCCACACAAACGAATGCTCCACATGCGGGTTTCACATGCCACCAACTCCACATTCTCAGGCAACTTCAGCGCCACAGCCGTTTTCACATAGCCCTCAATGCAAAGGCTCTAGACGCAAATATTGGTGTGAGAGCTAATTCAATCAAGGAAACACTGCATGTTGGTGAAGGGCGTATTGAAGAAGGATCAGCCGAGTGGTTCTTGTGGGAGAACAACTCTATTTGGCTCACTAACTTCACACACCATCAGGCTTCCAAGCAGCTCTCAAGGAAACTCTTCTTTCACACTCTATGCTTAGTGCCCTTTGAGTGCCTAGGACTGAAATGAAGCTTGGTGAGCATCCCACACAAACGAATGCTCCACATGCGGGTTTCACATGCCACCAACTCCACATTCTCAGGCAACTTCAGCGCCACAGCCGTTTTCACATAGCCCTCAATGCAAAGGCTCTAGACGCAAATATTGGTGTGAGAGCTAATTCAATCAAGGAAACACTGCATGTTGGTGAAGGGCATATTGAAGAAGGATCAGCCGAGTGGTTCTTGTGGGAGAACAACTCTATTTGGCTCACTAACTTCACACGCCATCAGGCTTCCAAGCAGCTCTCAAGGAAACTCAGTTTTCACACTCTATGCTTAGTGCCCTTTGAGTGCATTATCTAGGAATGAACCTGGTAGAGCATCCCACACAAACGAATGCTCCACATGCGAGTTTCACATGCCATTAACTCCACATTCAC
Source organism: Ochotona princeps (assembly GCF_030435755.1). Classification (NCBI taxonomy): domain Eukaryota; kingdom Metazoa; phylum Chordata; class Mammalia; order Lagomorpha; family Ochotonidae; genus Ochotona; species Ochotona princeps. Next base: position 23,751 of record NW_026700512.1, on the reverse strand, counting down.
AGGCAACTTCAGCGCCACAGCCGTTTTCAGATAGCCCTCAATGCAAAGGCTCTAGACGCAAATATTGGTGTGAGAGCTAATTCAATCAAGGAAACACTGCATGTTGGTGAAGGGCATATTGAAGAAGGATCAGCCGAGTGGTTCTTGTGGGAGAACAACTCCATTTGGCTCACTAACGTCACACATCATCAGGCTTCCAAACAGCTCTCAAGGAAACTCAGTTTTCACACTCTATGTTTAGTGCCCTTTGAGTGCATTATCTAGTAATGAACCTGGTAGAGCATCCCACACAAACGAATGCTCCACATGCGGGTTTCTCATGCCACCAACTCCACTTTCACAGGCAACTTCAGCGCCACAGCCATTTTCACATAGCCCTCAATGCAAAGGCTCTAGAAGCAAATATTGGTGTGAGAGCTTATTCAATCAAGGAAACACTGCATGTTATTGAAGGGCATATTGAAGAAGGATCAGCCGAGTGGTTCTTGTGGGAGAACAACTCCATTTGGCTCACTAACTTCACACACCATCAGGCTTCCAAGCAGCTCTCAAGGAAACTCAGTTTTCACACTCTATGCTTAGTGCCCTTTGAGTGCCTAGCACTGAAATGAAGCTTGGTGAGCATCCCACAGAAACGAATGCTCCACATGCGGGTTTCACATGCCACCAACTCCACATTCTCAGGCAACTTCAGCGCCACAGCCGTTTTCACATAGCCCTCAATGCAAAGGCTCTAGACGCAAATATTGGTGTGCGAGCTAATTCAATCAAGGAAACACTGCATGTTGGTGAAGGGCATATTGAAGAAGGATCAGCAGAGTGGTTCTTGTGGGAGAACAACTCCATTTGGCTCACTAACTTCAAACACCATCAGGCTTCCAAGCAGCTCTCAAGGAAACTCAGTTTTCACACTCTATGCTTAGTGCCCTTTGAGTGCCTAGGACTGAAATGAAGCTTGGTGAGCATCCCACACAAACGAATGCTCCACATGCGGGTTTCACATGCCACCAACTCCACATTCTCAGGCAACTTCAGCGCCACAGCCGTTTTCACATAGCCCTCAATGCAAAGGCTCTAGACGCAAATATTGGTGTGAGAGCTAATTCAATCAAGGAAACACTGCATGTTGGTGAAGGGCATATTGAAGAAGGATCAGCCGAGTGGTTCTTGTGGGAGAACAACTCTATTTGGCTCACTAACTTCACACGCCATCAGGCTTCCAAGCAGCTCTCAAGGAAACTCAGTTTTCACACTCTATGCTTAGTGCCCTTTGAGTGCATTATCTAGGAATGAACCTGGTAGAGCATCCCACACAAACGAATGCTCCACATGCGAGTTTCACATGCCATTAACTCCACATTCACAGGCAACTTCAGCGCCACAGCCGTTTTCAGATAGCCCTCAATGCAAAGGCTCTAGACGCAAATATTGGTGTGAGAGCTAATTCAATCAAGGAAACACTGCATGTTGGTGAAGGGCATATTGAAGAAGGATCAGCCGAGTGGTTCTTGTGGGAGAACAACTCCATTTGGCTCACTAACGTCACACATCATCAGGCTTCCAAACAGCTCTCAAGGAAACTCAGTTTTCACACTCTATGTTTAGTGCCCTTTGAGTGCATTATCTAGTAATGAACCTGGTAGAGCATCCCACACAAACGAATGCTCCACATGCGGGTTTCTCATGCCACCAACTCCACTTTCACAGGCAACTTCAGCGCCACAGCCATTTTCACATAGCCCTCAATGCAAAGGCTCTAGAAGCAAATATTGGTGTGAGAGCTTATTCAATCAAGGAAACACTGCATGTTATTGAAGGGCATATTGAAGAAGGATCAGCCGAGTGGTTCTTGTGGGAGAACAACTCCATTTGGCTCACTAACTTCACACACCATCAGGCTTCCAAGCAGCTCTCAAGGAAACTCAGTTTTCACACTCTATGCTTAGTGCCCTTTGAGTGCCTAGCACTGAAATGAAGCTTGGTGAGCATCCCACAGAAACGAATGCTCCACATGCGGGTTTCACATGCCACCAACTCCACATTCTCAGGCAACTTCAGCGCCACAGCCGTTTTCACATAGCCCTCAATGCAAAGGCTCTAGACGCAAATATTGGTGTGAGAGCTAATTCAATCAAGGAAACACTGCATGTTGGTGAAGGGCATGTTGAAGAAGGATCAGCCGAGTGGTTCTTGTGGGAGAACAACTCCATTTGGCTCACTAAGTTCACACGCCATCAGGCTTCCAAGCAGCTCTCAAGGAAACTCAGTTTTCACACTCTATGCTTAGTGCCCTTTGAGTGCATTATCTAGGAATGAACCTGGTAGGGCATCCCACACAAACGAATGCTCCACATGCGGGTTTCACATGCCACCAACTCCACATTCACAGGCAACTTCACCGCCACAGCCGTTTTCAGATAGCCCTCAATGTAAAGGCTCTAGACGCAAATATTGGTGTGAGAGCTAATTCAATCAAGGAAACACTGCATGTTGGTGAAGGGCATATTGAAGAAGGATCAGCCAAGTGGTTCTTGTGGCAGAACAACTGCATTTGGCTCACTAACTTCACACACCATCAGGCTTCCAAGCAGCTCTCAAGGAAACTCAGTTTTCACACTCTATGCTTAGTGCCCTTTGAGTGCATTATCTAGGAATGAACCTGGTAGAGCATCCCACACAAACGAATGCTCCACATGCGGGTTTCACATGCCATTAACTCCACATTCACAGGCAACTTCAGCGCCACAGCAGTTTTCAGATAGCCCTCAATGCAAAGGCTCTAGACGCAAATATTGGTGTGAGAGCTAATTCAATCAAGGAAACACTGCATGTTGGTGAAGGGCATATTGAAGAAGGATCAGCCGAGTGGTTCTTGTGGGAGAACAACTCCATTTGGCTCACTAACTTCACACACCATCAGGCTTCCAAGCAGCTCTCAAGGAAACTCAGTTTTCACACTCTATGCTTAGTGCCCTTTGAGTGCCTAGCACTGAAATGAAGCTTGTTGAGCATCCCACACAAACGAATGCTCCACATGCGGGTTTCACATGCCACCAACTCCACATTCACAGGCAACTTCAGCGCCACAGCCGTTTTCACATAGCCCTCAATGCAAAGGCTCTAGACGCAAATATTGGTGTGAGCGCTAATTCAATCAAGGAAACACTGCATGTTGGTGAAGGGCATATTGAAGAAGGATCAGCCGAGTGGTTCTTGTGGGAGAACAACTCCATTTGGCTCACTAAGTTCACACGCCATCAGGCTTCCAAGCAGCTCTCAAGGAAACTCAGTTTTCACACTCTATGCTTAGTGCCCTTTGAGTGCATTATCTAGGAATGAACCTGGTAGAGCATCCCAAACAAACGAATGCTCCACATGCGGGTTTCACATGCCACCAACTCCACATTCACAGGCAACTTCAGCGCCACAGCCGTTTTCAGATAGCCCTCAATGCAAAGGCTCTAGACGCAAATATTGGTGTGAGAGCTAATTCAATCAAGGAAACACTGCATGTTGGTGAAGGGCATGTTGAAGAAGGATCAGCCGAGTGGTTCTTGTGGGAGAACAACTCCATTTGGCTCACTAAGTTCACACGCCATCAGGCTTCCAAGCAGCTCTCAAGGAAACTCAGTTTTCACACTCTATGCTTAGTGCCCTTTGAGTGCATTATCTAGGAATGAACCTGGTAGGGCATCCCACACAAACGAATGCTCCACATGCGGGTTTCACATGCCACCAACTCCACATTCACAGGCAACTTCACCGCCACAGCCGTTTTCAGATAGCCCTCAATGCAAAGGCTCTAGACGCAAATATTGGTGTGAGAGCTAATTCAATCAAGGAAACATTGCATGTTGGTGAAGTGCATATTGAAGAAGGATCAGCCAAGTGGTTCTTGTGGCAGAACAACTCCATTTGGCTCACTAACTTCACACACCATCAGGCTTCCAAGCAGCTCTCAAGGAAACTCAGTTTTCACACTATGCTTAGTGCCCTTTGAGTGCCTAGGACTGAAATGAAGCTTGGTGAGCATCCCACACAAACGAATGCTCCACATGCGGGTTTCACATGCCACCAACTCCACATTCTCAGGCAACTTCAGCGCCACAGCCGTTTTCACATAGCCCTCAATGCAAAGGCTCTAGACGCAAATATTGGTGTGAGAGCTAATTCAATCAAGGAAACACTGCATGTTGGTGAAGGGCGTATTGAAGAAGGATCAGCCGAGTGGTTCTTGTGGGAGAACAACTCTATTTGGCTCACTAACTTCACACACCATCAGGCTTCCAAGCAGCTCTCAAGGAAACTCTTCTTTCACACTCTATGCTTAGTGCCCTTTGAGTGCCTAGGACTGAAATGAAGCTTGGTGAGCATCCCACACAAACGAATGCTCCACATGCGGGTTTCACATGCCACCAACTCCACATTCTCAGGCAACTTCAGCGCCACAGCCGTTTTCACATAGCCCTCAATGCAAAGGCTCTAGACGCAAATATTGGTGTGAGAGCTAATTCAATCAAGGAAACACTGCATGTTGGTGAAGGGCATATTGAAGAAGGATCAGCCGAGTGGTTCTTGTGGGAGAACAACTCCATTTGGCTCACTAACTTCACACACCATCAGGCTTCCAAGCAGCTCTCAAGGAAACTCAGTTTTCACACTCTATGCTTAGTGCCCTTTGAGTGCATTATCTAGTAATGAACCTGGTAGAGCATCCCACACAAACGAATGCTCCACATGCGGGTTTCACATGCCACCAACTCCACTTTCACAGGCAACTTCAGCGCCACAGCCGTTTTCAGATAGCCCTCAATGCAAAGGCTCTAGACGCAAATATTGGTGTGAGAGCTAATTCAATCAAGGAAACACTGCATGTTGGTGAAGGGCATATTGAAGAAGGATCAGCCGAGTGGTTCTTGTGGGAGAACAACTCCATTTGGCTCACTAACTTCACACACCATCAGGCTTCCAAGCAGCTCTCAAGGAAACTCAGTTTTCACACTCTATGCTTAGTGCCCTTTGAGTGCCTAGCACTGAAATGAAGCTTGGTGAGCATCCCACACAAACGAATGCTCCACATGCGGGTTTCACTTGCCACCAACTCCACATTCTCAGGCAACTTCAGCGCCACAGCCGTTTTCACATAGCCCTCAATGCAAAGGCTCTAGACGCAAATATTGGTGTGAGAGCTAATTCAATCAAGGAAACACTGCATGTTGGTGAAGGGCATGTTGAAGAAGGATCAGCCGAGTGGTTCTTGTGGGAGAACAACTCCATTTGGCTCACTAAGTTCACACGCCATCAGGCTTCCAAGCAGCTCTCAAGGAAACTCAGTTTTCACACTCTATGCTTAGTGCCCTTTGAGTGCATTATCTAGGAATGAACCTGGTAGGGCATCCCACACAAACGAATGCTCCACATGCGGGTTTCACATGCCACCAACTCCACATTCACAGGCAACTTCACCGCCACAGCCGTTTTCAGATAGCCCTCAATGTAAAGGCTCTAGACGCAAATATTGGTGTGAGAGCTAATTCAATCAAGGAAACACTGCATGTTGGTGAAGGGCATATTGAAGAAGGATCAGCCAAGTGGTTCTTGTGGCAGAACAACTCCATTTGGCTCGCTAACTTCACACACCATCAGGCTTCCAAGCAGCTCTCAAGGAAACTCAGTTTTCACACTCTATGCTTAGTGCCCTTTGAGTGCATTATCTAGGAATGAACCTGGTAGAGCATCCCACACAAACGAATGCTCCACATGCGGGTTTCACATGCCATTAACTCCACATTCACAGGCAACTTCAGCGCCACAGCAGTTTTCAGATAGCCCTCAATGCAAAGGCTCTAGACGCAAATATTGGTGTGAGAGCTAATTCAATCAAGGAAACACTGCATGTTGGTGAAGGGCATATTGAAGAAGGATCAGCCGAGTGGTTCTTGTGGGAGAACAACTCCATTTGGCTCACTAACTTCACACACCATCAGGCTTCCAAGCAGCTCTCAAGGAAACTCAGTTTTCACACTCTATGCTTAGTGCCCTTTGAGTGCCTAGCACTGAAATGAAGCTTGGTGAGCATCCCACACAAACGAATGCTCCACATGCGGGTTTCACATGCCACCAACTCCACATTCACAGGCAACTTCAGCGCCACAGCCGTTTTCACATAGCCCTCAATGCAAAGGCTCTAGACGCAAATATTGGTGTGAGCGCTAATTCAATCAAGGAAACACTGCATGTTGGTGAAGGGCATATTGAAGAAGGATCAGCCGAGTGGTTCTTGTGGGAGAACAACTCCATTTGGCTCACTAAGTTCACACGCCATCAGGCTTCCAAGCAGCTCTCAAGGAAACTCAGTTTTCACACTCTATGCTTAGTGCCCTTTGAGTGCATTATCTAGGAATGAACCTGGTAGAGCATCCCAAACAAACGAATGCTCCACATGCGGGTTTCACATGCCACCAACTCCACATTCACAGGCAACTTCAGCGCCACAGCCGTTTTCAGATAGCCCTCAATGCAAAGGCTCTAGACGCAAATATTGGTGTGAGAGCTAATTCAATCAAGGAAACACTGCATGTTGGTGAAGGGCATATTGAAGAAGGATCAGCCGAGTGGTTCTTGTGGGAGAACAACTCCATTTGGCTCACTAACTTCACACACCATCAGGCTTCCAAGCAGCTCTCAAGGAAACTCAGTTTTCACACTCTATGCTTAGTGCCCTTTGAGTGCCTAGGACTGAAATGAAGCTTGGTGAGCATCCCACACAAACGAATGCTCCACATGCGGGTTTCACATGCCACCAACTCCACATTCTCAGGCAACTTCAGCGCCACAGCCGTTTTCAGATAGCCCTCAATGCAAAGGCTCTAGACGCAAATATTGGTGTGAGAGCTAATTCAATCAAGGAAACACTGCATGTTGGTGAAGAGCATATTGAAGAAGGATCAGCCGAGTGGTTCTTGTGGGAGAACAACTCCATTTGGCTCACTAACTTCACACACCATCAGGCTTCCAAGCAGCTCTCAAGGAAACTCAGTTTTCACACTCTATGCTTAGTGCCCTTTGAGTGCCTAGCACTGAAATGAAGCTTGGTGAGCATCCCACACAAACGAATGCTCCACATGCGGGTTTCACATGCCACCAACTCCACATTCTCAGGCAACTTCAGCGCCACAGCCGTTTTCACATAGCCCTCAATGCAAAGGCTCTAGACGCAAATATTGGTGTGAGCGCTAATTCAATCAAGGAAACACTGCATGTTGGTGAAGGGCATATTGAAGAAGGATCAGCCGAGTGGTTCTTGTGGGAGAACAACTCCATTTGGCTCACTAAGGTCACACGCCATCAGGCTTCCAAGCAGCTCTCAAGGAAACTCAGTTTTCACACTCTATGCTTAGTGCCCTTTGAGTGCATTATCTAGGAATGAACCTGGTAGAGCATCCCACACAAACGAATGCTCCACATGCGTGTTTCTCATGCCACAAACTCCACATTCACAGGCAACTTCAGCGCCACAGCCATTTTCACACAGCCCTCAATGCAAAGGCTCTAGACGCTAATATTGGTGTGAGAGCTAATTCAATCAAGGAAACACTGCATGTTGATGAAGGGCGTATTGAAGAAGGATCAGCCGAGTGGTTCTTGTGGGAGAACAACTCCATTTGGCTCACTAACTTCACACACCATCAGGCTTCCAAGCAGCTCTCAAGGAAACTCAGTTTTCACACTCTATGCTTAGTGCCCTTTGAGTGCATTATCTAGGAATGAACCTGGTAGAGCATCCTACACAAACGAATGCTCCACATGCGGGTTTCACATGCCACCAACTCCACATTCACAGGCAACTTCAGCGCCACAGCCGTTTTCACATAGCCCTCAATGCAAAGGTTCTAGACGCAAATATTGGTGTGAGAGCTAATTCAATCAAGGAAACACTGCATGTTGGTGAAGGGCATATTGAAGAAGGATCAGCCGAGTGGTTCTTGTGGGAGAACAACTCCATTTGGCTCACTAACTTCACAAACCATCAGGCTTCCAAGCAGCTCTCAAGGAAACTCAGTTTTCACACTCTATGCTCAGTGCCCTTTGAGTGCCTAGGACTGAAATGAAGCTTGGTAGAACATCCCACACAAACGAATGCTCCACATGCGGGTTTCACATTCCACCAACTCCACATTCACAGGCAAAATCAGCGCCACAGCCTTTTTCAGATAACCCTCAATGCAAAGGCCCTAGACGCAAATATTGGTGTGAGAGCTAATTCAATCAAGGAAACACTGCATGTTGGTGAAGGGCATATTGAAGAAAATCAGCCGAGTGGTTCTTGTGGCAGAACAACTCCATTTGGCTCACTAACTTCACACACCATCAGACTTCCAAGCAGCTCTCAAGGAAACTCAGTTTTCACACTCTATGCTTAGTGCCCTTTGAGTGCCTAGCACTGAAATGAAGCTTGGTGAGCATCCCACACAAACGAATGCTCCACATGCGGGTTTCACATGCCACCAACTCCACATTCTCAGGCAACTTCAGCACCACAGCCGTTTTCAGATAGCCCTCAATGCAAAGGCTCTAGACGTAAATATTGGTGTGAGAGCTAATTCAATCAAGGAAACACTGCATGTTGGTGAAGGGCACATTGAATAAGAATCAGCCGAGTGGTTCTTGTGGGAGAACAACTCCATTTGGCTCACTAACTTCACACACCATCAGGCTTCCAAGCAGCTCTCAAGGAAACTCAGTTTTCACACTCTATGCTTAGTGCCCTTTGAGTGCCTAGGAATTAAAAGAAGCTTGGTGAGCATCCCACACAAACGAATGCTCCACATGCGGGTTTCACATGCCACCAACTCCACATTCACAGGCAACTTCAGCGCCACAGCCGTTTTCACATAGCCCTCAATGCAAAGGCTCTAGACGCAAATATTGGTGTGAGAGCTAATTCAATCAAGGAAACACTGCATGTTGGTGAAGGGCATATTGAAGAAGGATCAGCCGAGTGGTTCTTGTGGCAGAACAACTCTATTTGGCTCACTAACTTCACACACCATCAGGCTTCCAAGCAGCTCTCAAGGAAACTCAGTTTTCACACTCCATGCTTAGTGCCCTTTGAGTGCCTAGCACTGAAATGAAGCTTGGTGAGCATCCCACACAAACGAATGCTCCACACGCGGGTTTCACATGCCACCAACTCCACATTCTCAGGCAACTTCAGCGCCACAGCTGTTTTCAGATAGCCCTCAATGCAAAGGCTCTAGACGCAAATATTGGTGTGAGAGCTAATTCAATCAAGGAAACACTGCATGTTGGTGAAGGGCATATTGAATAAGAATCAGCCGAGTGGTTCTTGTGGGAGAACAACTCCATTTGGCTCACTAAATTCACACACCATCAGGCTTCCAAGCAGCTCTCAAGGAAACTCAGTTTTCACACTCTATGCTTAGTGCCCTTTGAGTGCATTATCTAGAAAGAACCTGGTAGAGCATCCCACACAAACGAATGCTCCACATGCGGGTTTCACATGCCACCAACTCCACTTTCACAGGCAACTTCAGCGCCACAGCCGTTTTCAGATAGCCCTCAATGCAAAGGCTCTAGACGCAAATATTGGTGTGAGAGCTAATTCAATCAAGGAAACACTGCATGTTGGTGAAGGGCATATTGAAGAAGGATCAGCCGAGTGGTTCTTGTGGGAGAACAACTCCATTTGGCTCACTAACTTCACACACCATCAGGCTTCCAAGCAGCTCTCAAGGAAACTCAGTTTTCACACTCTATGCTTAGTGCCCTTTGAGTGCCTAGCACTGAAATGAAGCTTGGTGAGCATCCCACACAAACGAATGCTCCACATGCGGGTTTCACTTGCCACCAACTCCACATTCTCAGGCAACTTCAGCGCCACAGCCGTTTTCACATAGCCCTCAATGCAAAGGCTCTAGACGCAAATATTGGTGTGAGAGCTAATTCAATCAAGGAAACACTGCATGTTGGTGAAGGGCATGTTGAAGAAGGATCAGCCGAGTGGTTCTTGTGGGAGAACAACTCCATTTGGCTCACTAAGTTCACACGCCATCAGGCTTCCAAGCAGCTCTCAAGGAAACTCAGTTTTCACACTCTATGCTTAGTGCCCTTTGAGTGCATTATCTAGGAATGAACCTGGTAGGGCATCCCACACAAACGAATGCTCCACATGCGGGTTTCACATGCCACCAACTCCACATTCACAGGCAACTTCACCGCCACAGCCGTTTTCAGATAGCCCTCAATGTAAAGGCTCTAGACGCAAATATTGGTGTGAGAGCTAATTCAATCAAGGAAACACTGCATGTTGGTGAAGGGCATATTGAAGAAGGATCAGCCAAGTGGTTCTTGTGGCAGAACAACTCCATTTGGCTCGCTAACTTCACACACCATCAGGCTTCCAAGCAGCTCTCAAGGAAACTCAGTTTTCACACTCTATGCTTAGTGCCCTTTGAGTGCATTATCTAGGAATGAACCTGGTAGAGCATCCCACACAAACGAATGCTCCACATGCGGGTTTCACATGCCATTAACTCCACATTCACAGGCAACTTCAGCGCCACAGCAGTTTTCAGATAGCCCTCAATGCAAAGGCTCTAGACGCAAATATTGGTGTGAGAGCTAATTCAATCAAGGAAACACTGCATGTTGGTGAAGGGCATATTGAAGAAGGATCAGCCGAGTGGTTCTTGTGGGAGAACAACTCCATTTGGCTCACTAACTTCACACACCATCAGGCTTCCAAGCAGCTCTCAAGGAAACTCAGTTTTCACACTCTATGCTTAGTGCCCTTTGAGTGCCTAGCACTGAAATGAAGCTTGGTGAGCATCCCACACAAACGAATGCTCCACATGCGGGTTTCACATGCCACCAACTCCACATTCACAGGCAACTTCAGCGCCACAGCCGTTTTCACATAGCCCTCAATGCAAAGGCTCTAGACGCAAATATTGTGTGAGCGCTAATTCAATCAAGGAAACACTGCATGTTGGTGAAGGGCATATTGAAGAAGGATCAGCCGAGTGGTTCTTGTGGGAGAACAACTCCATTTGGCTCACTAAGTTCACACGCCATCAGGCTTCCAAGCAGCTCTCAAGGAAACTCAGTTTTCACACTCTATGCTTAGTGCCCTTTGAGTGCATTATCTAGGAATGAACCTGGTAGAGCATCCCAAACAAACGAATGCTCCACATGCGGGTTTCACATGCCACCAACTCCACATTCACAGGCAACTTCAGCGCCACAGCCGTTTTCAGATAGCCCTCAATGCAAAGGCTCTAGACGCAAATATTGGTGTGAGAGCTAATTCAATCAAGGAAACACTGCATGTTGGTGAAGGGCATATTGAAGAAGGATCAGCCGAGTGGTTCTTGTGGGAGAACAACTCCATTTGGCTCACTAACTTCACACACCATCAGGCTTCCAAGCAGCTCTCAAGGAAACTCAGTTTTCACACTCTATGCTTAGTGCCCTTTGAGTGCCTAGGACTGAAATGAAGCTTGGTGAGCATCCCACACAAACGAATGCTCCACATGCGGGTTTCACATGCCACCAACTCCACATTCTCAGGCAACTTCAGCGCCACAGCCGTTTTCAGATAGCCCTCAATGCAAAGGCTCTAGACGCAAATATTGGTGTGAGAGCTAATTCAATCAAGGAAACACTGCATGTTGGTGAAGAGCATATTGAAGAAGGATCAGCCGAGTGGTTCTTGTGGGAGAACAACTCCATTTGGCTCACTAACTTCACACACCATCAGGCTTCCAAGCAGCTCTCAAGGAAACTCAGTTTTCACACTCTATGCTTAGTGCCCTTTGAGTGCCTAGCACTGAAATGAAGCTTGGTGAGCATCCCACACAAACGAATGCTCCACATGCGGGTTTCACATGCCACCAACTCCACATTCTCAGGCAACTTCAGCGCCACAGCCGTTTTCACATAGCCCTCAATGCAAAGGCTCTAGACGCAAATATTGGTGTGAGCGCTAATTCAATCAAGGAAACACTGCATGTTGGTGAAGGGCATATTGAAGAAGGATCAGCCGAGTGGTTCTTGTGGGAGAACAACTCCATTTGGCTCACTAAGGTCACACGCCATCAGGCTTCCAAGCAGCTCTCAAGGAAACTCAGTTTTCACACTCTATGCTTAGTGCCCTTTGAGTGCATTATCTAGGAATGAACCTGGTAGAGCATCCCACACAAACGAATGCTCCACATGCGTGTTTCTCATGCCACAAACTCCACATTCACAGGCAACTTCAGCGCCACAGCCATTTTCACACAGCCCTCAATGCAAAGGCTCTAGACGCTAATATTGGTGTGAGAGCTAATTCAATCAAGGAAACACTGCATGTTGATGAAGGGCGTATTGAAGAAGGATCAGCCGAGTGGTTCTTGTGGGAGAACAACTCCATTTGGCTCACTAACTTCACACACCATCAGGCTTCCAAGCAGCTCTCAAGGAAACTCAGTTTTCACACTCTATGCTTAGTGCCCTTTGAGTGCATTATCTAGGAATGAACCTGGTAGAGCATCCCACACAAACGAATGCTCCACATGCGGGTTTCACATGCCACCAACTCCACATTCACAGGCAACTTCAGCGCCACAGCCGTTTTCACATAGCCCTCAATGCAAAGGTTCTAGACGCAAATATTGGTGTGAGAGCTAATTCAATCAAGGAAACACTGCATGTTGGTGAAGGGCATATTGAAGAAGGATCAGCCGAGTGGTTCTTGTGGGAGAACAACTCCATTTGGCTCACTAACTTCACAAACCATCAGGCTTCCAAGCAGCTCTCAAGGAAACTCAGTTTTCACACTCTATGCTCAGTGCCCTTTGAGTGCCTAGGACTGAAATGAAGCTTGGTAGAACATCCCACACAAACGAATGCTCCACATGCGGGTTTCACATTCCACCAACTCCACATTCACAGGCAAAATCAGCGCCACAGCCTTTTTCAGATAACCCTCAATGCAAAGGCCCTAGACGCAAATATTGGTGTGAGAGCTAATTCAATCAAGGAAACACTGCATGTTGGTGAAGGGCATATTGAAGAAAATCAGCCGAGTGGTTCTTGTGGCAGAACAACTCCATTTGGCTCACTAACTTCACACACCATCAGACTTCCAAGCAGCTCTCAAGGAAACTCAGTTTTCACACTCTATGCTTAGTGCCCTTTGAGTGCCTAGCACTGAAATGAAGCTTGGTGAGCATCCCACACAAACGAATGCTCCACATGCGGGTTTCACATGCCACCAACTCCACATTCTCAGGCAACTTCAGCACCACAGCCGTTTTCAGATAGCCCTCAATGCAAAGGCTCTAGACGTAAATATTGGTGTGAGAGCTAATTCAATCAAGGAAACACTGCATGTTGGTGAAGGGCACATTGAATAAGAATCAGCCGAGTGGTTCTTGTGGGAGAACAACTCCATTTGGCTCACTAACTTCACACACCATCAGGCTTCCAAGCAGCTCTCAAGGAAACTCAGTTTTCACACTCTATGCTTAGTGCCCTTTGAGTGCCTAGGAATGAAAAGAAGCTTGGTGAGCATCCCACACAAACGAATGCTCCACATGCGGGTTTCACATGCCACCAACTCCACATTCACAGGCAACTTCAGCGCCACAGCCGTTTTCACATAGCCCTCAATGCAAAGGCTCTAGACGCAAATATTGGTGTGAGAGCTAATTCAATCAAGGAAACACTGCATGTTGGTGAAGGGCATATTGAAGAAGGATCAGCCGAGTGGTTCTTGTGGCAGAACAACTCTATTTGGCTCACTAACTTCACACACCATCAGGCTTCCAAGCAGCTCTCAAGGAAACTCAGTTTTCACACTCCATGCTTAGTGCCCTTTGAGTGCCTAGCACTGAAATGAAGCTTGGTGAGCATCCCACACAAACGAATGCTCCACACGCGGGTTTCACATGCCACCAACTCCACATTCTCAGGCAACTTCAGCGCCACAGCTGTTTTCAGATAGCCCTCAATGCAAAGGCTCTAGACGCAAATATTGGTGTGAGAGCTAATTCAATCAAGGAAACACTGCATGTTGGTGAAGGGCATATTGAATAAGAATCAGCCGAGTGGTTCTTGTGGGAGAACAACTCCATTTGGCTCACTAAATTCACACACCATCAGGCTTCCAAGCAGCTCTCAAGGAAACTCAGTTTTCACACTCTATGCTTAGTGCCCTTTGAGTGCATTATCTAGAAAAGAACCTGGTAGAGCATCCCACACAAACGAATGCTCCACATGCGGGTTTCACATGCCACCAACTTCACATTCACAGGCAACTTCAGCGCCACAGCCATTTTCACATAGCCCTCAATGCAAAGGCTCTAGACGCAAATATTGGTGTGAGAGCTAATTCAATCAAGGAAACACTGCATGTTGGTGAAGTGCATATTGAATAAGAATCAGCCGAGTGGTTCTTGTGGGAGAACAACTCCATTTGGCTCACTAACTTCACAAACCATCAGGCTTCCAAGCAGCTCTCAAGGAAACTCAGTTTTCACACTCTATGCTTAGTGCCCTTTGAGTGCCTAGGACTGAAATGAAGCTTGGTGAGCATCCCACACAAACGAATGCTCCACATGCGGGTTTCACATGCCACCAACTCCACATTCACAGGCAACTTCAGCGCCACAGCCGTTTTCACATAGCCCTCAATGCAAAGGCTCTAGACGCAAATATTGGTGTGAGAGCTAATTCAATCAAGGAAACACTGCATGTTGGTGAAGGGCATATTGAAGAAGGATCAGCCGAGTGGTTCTTGTGGCAGAACAACTCCATTTGGCTCACTAACTTCACACACCATCAGGCTTCCAAGCAGCTCTCAAGGAAACTCAGTTTTCACACTCTATGCTTAGTGCCCTTTGAGTGCCTAGGAATGAAAAGAAGCTTGGTGAGCATCCCACACAAACGAATGCTCCACATGCGGGTTTCACATGCCACCAACTCCACATTCACAGGCAACTTCAGCGCCACAGCCGTTTTCAGATAGCCCTCAATGCAAAGGCTCTAGACGCAAATATTGGTGTGAGAGCTAATTCAATCAAGGAAACACTGCATGTTGGTGAAGGTCATATTGAAGAAGGATCAGCCGAGTGGTTCTTGTGGGAGAACAACTCCCTTTGGCTCACTAACTTCACACACCATCAGGCTTTCAAGCAGCTCTCAAGGAAACTCAGTTTTCACACTCTATGCTTAGTGCCCTTTGAGTGCCTAGGAATGAAATGAAGCTTGGTGAGCATCCCACACAAACGAATGCTCCACATGCGGGTTTCACATGCCACCAACTCCACATTCTCAGGCAACTTCAGCGCCACAGCCGTTTTCACATAGCCCTCAATGCAAAGGCTCTAGACGCAAATATTGGTGTGAGCGCTAATTCAATCAAGGAAACACTGCATGTTGGTGAAGGGCATATTGAAGAAGGATCAGCCGAGTGGTTCTTGTGGGAGAACAACTCCATTTGGCTCACTAAGGTCACACACCATCAGGCTTCCAAGCAGCTCTCCAGGAAACTCAGTTTTCACACTCTATGCTTAGTGCCCTTTGAGTGCATTATCTAGTAATGAACCTGGTAGAGCATCCCACACAAACGAATGCTCCACATGCGTGTTTCTCATGCCACAAACTCCACATTCACAGGCAACTTCAGCGCCACAGCCATTTTCACACAGCCCTCAATGCAAAGGGTCTAGACGCAAATATTTGTGTGAGAGCTAATTCAATCAAGGAAACACTGCATGTTGATGAAGGGCGTATTGAAGAAGGATCAGCCGAGTGGTTCTTGTGGGAGAACAACTCCATTTGGCTCACTAACTTCACACACCATCAGGCTTCCAAGCAGCTCTCAAGGAAACTCAGTTTTCACACTCTATGCTTAGTGCCCTTTGAGTGCATTATCTAGGAATGAACCTGGTAGAGCATCCCACACAAACGAATGCTCCACATGCGGGTTTCACATGCCACCAACTCCACATTCACAGGCAACTTCAGCGCCACAGCCGTTTTCACATAGCCCTCAATGCAAAGGCTCTAGACGCAAATATTGGTGTGAGAGCTAATTCAATCAAGGAAACACTGCATGTTGGTGAAGGGCATATTGAAGAAGGATCAGCCGAGTGGTTCTTGTGGGAGAACAACTCCATTTGGCTCACTAACTTCACAAACCATCAGGCTTCCAAGCAGCTCTCAAGGAAACTCAGTTTTCACACTCTATGCTCAGTGCCCTTTGAGTGCCTAGGACTGAAATGAAGCTTGGTAGAACATCCCACACAAACGAATGCTCCACATGCGGGTTTCACATTCCACCAACTCCACATTCTCAGGCAACTTCAGCGCCACAGCCTTTTTCAGATAACCCTCAATGCAAAGGCCCTAGACGCAAATATTGGTGTGAGAGCTAATTCAATCAAGGAAACACTGCATGTTGGTGAAGGGCATATTGAAGAAAATCAGCCGAGTGGTTCTTGTGGCAGAACAACTCCATTTGGCTCACTAACTTCACACACCATCAGGCTTCCAAGCAGCTCTCAAGGAAACTCAGTTTTCACACTCTATGCTTAGTGCCCTTTGAGTGCCTAGCACTGAAATGAAGCTTGGTGAGCATCCCACACAAACGAATGCTCCACATGCGGGTTTCACATGCCACCAACTCCACATTCTCAGGCAACTTCAGCACCACAGCCGTTTTCAGATAGCCCTCAATGCAAAGGCTCTAGACGCAAATATTGGTGTGAGAGCTAATTCAATCAAGGAAACACTGCATGTTGGTGAAGGGCATATTGAAGAAGGATCAGCCGAGTGGTTCTTGTGGCAGAACAACTCCATTTGGCTCACTAACTTCACACACCATCAGGCTTCCAAGAAGCTCTCAAGGAAACTCAGTTTTCACACTCTATGCTTAGTGCCCTTTGAGAGCCTTAAAACTGCAATGAAGCTTGGTGAGCATCCCACACAAACGAATGCTCCACATGCGGGTTTCACATGCCACCAACTCCACATTCACAGGCAACTTCAGCGCCACAGCCGTTTTCAGATAGCCCTCAATGCAAAGGCTCTAGACGTAAATATTGGTGTGAGAGCTAATTCAATCAAGGAAACACTGCATGTTGGTGAAGGGCACATTGAATAAGAATCAGCCGAGTGGTTCTTGTGGGAGAACAACTCCATTTGGCTCACTAACTTCACACACCATCAGGCTTCCAAGCAGCTCTCAAGGAAACTCAGTTTTCACACTCTATGGTTAGTGCCCTTTGAGTGCCTAGGAATGAAAAGAAGCTTGGTGAGCATCCCACACAAACGAATGCTCCACATGCGGGTTTCACATGCCACCAACTCCACATTCACAGGCAACTTCAGCGCCACAGCCGTTTTCACATAGCCCTCAATGCAAAGGCTCTAGACGCAAATATTGGTGTGAGAGCTAATTCAATCAAGGAAACACTGCATGTTGGTGAAGGGCATATTGAAGAAGGATCAGCCGAGTGGTTCTTGTGGCAGAACAACTCTATTTGGCTCACTAACTTCACACACCATCAGGCTTCCAAGCAGCTCTCAAGGAAACTCAGTTTTCACACTCTATGCTTAGTGCCCTTTGAGTGCCTAGCACTGAAATGAAGCTTGGTGAGCATCCCACACAAACGAATGCTCCACATGCGGGTTTCACATGCCACCAACTCCACATTCTCAGGCAACTTCAGCGCCACAGCCATTTTCAGATAGCCCTCAATGCAAAGGCTCTAGACGCAAATATTAGTGTGAGAGCTAATTCAATCAAGGAAACACTGCATGTTGGTGAAGGGCATATTGAATAAGAATCAGCCGAGTGGTTCTTGTGGGAGAACAACTCCATTTGGCTCACTAAATTCACACACCATCAGGCTTCCAAGCAGCTCTCAAGGAAACTCAGTTTTCACACTCTATGCTTAGTGCCCTTTGAGTGCATTATCTAGGAAAGAACCTGGTAGAGCATCCCACACAAACGAATGCTCCACATGCGGGTTTCACATGCCACCAACTCCACATTCACAGGCAACTTCAGCGCCACAGCCATTTTCACATAGCCCTCAATGCAAAGGCTCTAGACGCAAATATTGGTGTGAGAGCTAATTCAATCAAGGAAACACTGCATGTTGGTGAAGTGCATATTGAATAAGAATCAGCCGAGTGGTTCTTGTGGGAGAACAACTCCATTTGGCTGACTAACTTCACAAACCATCAGGCTTCCAAGCAGCTCTCAAGGAAACTCAGTTTTCACACTCTATGCTTAGTGCCCTTTGAGTGCCTAGGACTGAAATGAAGCTTGGTGAGCATCCCACACAAACGAATGCTCCACATGCGGGTTTCACATGCCACCAACTCCACATTCACAGGCAACTTCAGCGCCACAGCCGTTTTCACATAGCCCTCAATGCAAAGGCTCTAGACGCAAATATTGGTGTGAGAGCTAATTCAATCAAGGAAACACTGCATGTTGGTGAAGGGCATATTGAAGAAGGATCAGCCGAGTGGTTCTTGTGGCAGAACAACTCCATTTGGCTCACTAACTTCACACACCATCAGGCTTCCAAGCAGCTCTCAAGGAAACTCAGTTTTCACACTCTATGCTTAGTGCCCTTTGAGTGCCTAGCACTGAAATGAAGCTTGTTGAGCATCCCACACAAACGAATGCTCCACATGCGGGTTTCACATGCCACCAACTCCACATTCACAGGCAACTTCAGCGCCACAGCCGTTTTCAGATAGCCCTCAATGCAAAGGCTCTAGACGCAAATATTGGTGTGAGAGCTAATTCAATCAAGGAAACACTGCATGTTGGTGAAGGGCATATTGAAGAAGGATCAGCCGAGTGGTTCTTGTGGGAGAACAACTCCCTTTGGCTCACTAACTTCACACACCATCAGGCTTTCAAGCAGCTCTCAAGGAAACTCAGTTTTCACACTCTATGCTTAGTGCCCTTTGAGTGCATTATCTAGTAATGAACCTGGTAGAGCATCCCACACAAACGAATGCTCCACATGCGGGTTTCTCATGCCACAAACTCCACATTCACAGGCAACTTCAGCGCCACAGCCGTTTTCACATAGCCCTCAATGCAAAGGCTCTAGACGCAAATATTGGTGTGAGAGCTAATTCAATCAAGGAAACACTGCATATTGGTGAAGGGCATATTGAAGAAGGATCAGCCGAGTGGTTCTTGTGGGAGAACAACTCCATTTGGCTCACTAGCTTCACACACCATCAGGCTTCCAAGCAGCTCTCAAGGAAACTCAGTTTTCACACTCTATGCTTAGTGCCCTTTGAGTGCCTAGCACTGAAATGAAGCTTGGTGAGCATCCCACACAAACGAATGCTCCACATGCGGGTTTCAAATGCACCAACTCCACATTCTCAGGCAACTTCAGCGCCACAGCCGTTTTCACATAGCCCTCAATGCAAAGGCTCTAGACGCAAATATTGGTGTGAGAGCTAATTCAATCAAGGAAACACTGCATGTTGGTGAAGGGCATATTGAAGAAGGATCAGCTGAGTGGTTCTTGTGGGAGAACAACTCCCTTTGGCTCACTAACTTCACACACCATCAGGCTTTCAAGCAGCTCTCAAGGAAACTCAGTTTTCACACTCTATGCTTAGTGCCCTTTGAGTGCATTATCTAGTAATGAACCTGGTAGAGCATCCCACACAAACGAATGCTCCACATGCGGGTTTCTCATGCCACAAACTCCACATTCACAGGCAACTTCAGCGCCACAGCCGTTTTCAGATAGCCCTCAATGCAAAGGCTCTAGACGCAAATATTGGTGTGAGAGCTAATTCAATCAAGGAAACACTGCATGTTGGTGAAGGGCATATTGAAGAAGGATCAGCCGAGTGGTTCCTGTGGGAGAACAACTCCATTTGGCTCACTAACTTCACACACCATCAGGCTTCCAAGCAGCTCTCAAGGAAACTCAGTTTTCACACTCTATGCTTAGTGCCCTTTGAGTGCCTTATAACTGAAATGAAGCTTGGTGAGCATCCCACAAAAACGAATGCTCCACATGCGGGTTTCACATTCCACCAACTCCACATTCACAGGCAACTTCAGCGCCACAGCCATTTTCACACAGCCCTCAATGCAAAGGCTCTAGACGCAAATATTGGTGTGAGAGCTAATTCAATCAAGGAAACACTGCATGTTGGTGAAGGGCATATTGAATAAGAATCAGCCGAGTGGTTCTTGTGGGAGAACAACTCCATTTGGCTCACTAAATTCACACACCATCAGGCTTCCAAGCAGCTCTCAAGGAAACTCAGTTTTCACACTCTATGCTTAGTGCCCTTTGAGTGCATTATCTAGGAAAGAACCTGGTAGAGCATCCCACACAAACGAATGCTCCACATGCGGGTTTCACATGCCACCAACTCCACATTCACAGGCAACTTCAGCGCCACAGCCATTTTCACATAGCCCTCAATGCAAAGGCTCTAGACGCAAATATTGGTGTGAGAGCTAATTCAATCAAGGAAACACTGCATGTTGATGAAGGGCATATTGAAGAAGGATCAGCCGAGTGGTTCTTGTGGGAGAACAACTCCCTTTGGCTCACTAACTTCACACACCATCAGGCTTTCAAGCAGCTCTCAAGGAAACTCAGTTTTCACACTCTATGCTTAGTGCCCTTTGAGTGCATTATCTAGTAATGAACCTGGTAGAGCATCCCACACAAACGAATGCTCCACATGCGGGTTTCTCATGCCACAAACTCCACATTCACAGGCAACTTCAGCGCCACAGCCGTTTTCAGATAGCCCTCAATGCAAAGGCTCTAGACGCAAATATTGGTGTGAGAGCTAATTCAATCAAGGAAACACTGCATATTGGTGAAGGGCATATTGAAGAAGGATCAGCCGAGTGGTTCTTGTGGGAGAACAACTCCATTTGGCTCACTAGCTTCACACACCATCAGGCTTCCAAGCAGCTCTCAAGGAAACTCAGTTTTCACACTCTATGCTTAGTGCCCTTTGAGTGCCTAGCACTGAAATGAAGCTTGGTGAGCATCCCACACAAACGAATGCTCCACATGCGGGTTTCAAATGCACCAACTCCACATTCTCAGGCAACTTCAGCGCCACAGCCGTTTTCACATAGCCCTCAATGCAAAGGCTCTAGACGCAAATATTGGTGTGAGAGCTAATTCAATCAAGGAAACACTGCATGTTGGTGAAGGGCATATTGAAGAAGGATCAGCTGAGTGGTTCTTGTGGGAGAACAACTCCATTTGGCTCACTAAGGTCACACGCCATCAGGCTTCCAAGCAGCTCTCAAGGAAACTCAGTTTTCACACTCTATGCTTAGTGCCCTTTGAGAGCCTTATAACTGAAATGAAGCTTGGTGAGCATCTCACACAAACGAATGCTCCACATGCGGGTTTCACATGCCATTAACTCCACATTCACAGGCAACTTCAGCGCCACAGCCGTTTTCAGATAGCCCTCATTGCAAAGGCTCTAGACGCAAATATTGGTGTGAGAGCTAATTCAATCAAGGAAACACTGCATGTTGGTGAAGGGCATATTGAAGAAGGATCAGCCGAGTGGTTCTTGTGGGAGAACAACTCCCTTTGGCTCACTAACTTCACACACCATCAGGCTTTCAAGCAGCTCTCAAGGAAACTCAGTTTTCACACTCTATGCTTAGTGCCCTTTGAGTGCATTATCTAGTAATGAACCTGGTAGAGCATCCCACACAAACGAATGCTCCACATGCGTGTTTCTCATGCCACAAACTCCACATTCACAGGCAACTTCAGCGCCACAGCCGTTTTCAGATAGCCCTCAATGCAAAGGCTCTAGACGCAAATATTGGTGTGAGAGCTAATTCAATCAAGGAAACACTGCATGTTGGTGAAGGGCATATTGAAGAAGGATCAGCCGAGTGGTTCCTGTGGGAGAACAACTCCATTTGGCTCACTAACTTCACACACCATCAGGCTTCCAAGCAGCTCTCAAGGAAACTCAGTTTTCACACTCTATGCTTAGTGCCCTTTGAGTGCCTTATAACTGAAATGAAGCTTGGTGAGCATCCCACAAAAACGAATGCTCCACATGCGGGTTTCACATTCCACCAACTCCACATTCACAGGCAACTTCAGCGCCACAGCCATTTTCACACAGCCCTCAATGCAAAGGCTCTAGACGCAAATATTGGTGTGAGAGCTAATTCAATCAAGGAAACACTGCATGTTGGTGAAGGGCATATTGAATAAGAATCAGCCGAGTGGTTCTTGTGGGAGAACAACTCCATTTGGCTCACTAAATTCACACACCATCAGGCTTCCAAGCAGCTCTCAAGGAAACTCAGTTTTCACACTCTATGCTTAGTGCCCTTTGAGTGCATTATCTAGGAAAGAACCTGGTAGAGCATCCCACACAAACGAATGCTCCACATGCGGGTTTCACATGCCACCAACTCCACATTCACAGGCAACTTCAGCGCCACAGCCATTTTCACATAGCCCTCAATGCAAAGGCTCTAGACGCAAATATTGGTGTGAGAGCTAATTCAATCAAGGAAACACTGCATGTTGGTGAAGGGCATATTGAAGAAGGATCAGCCGAGTGGTTCTTGTGGCAGAACAACTCCATTTGGCTCACTAACTTCACACACCATCAGGCTTCCAAGCAGCTCTCAAGGAAACTCAGTTTTCACACTCTATGCTTAGTGCCCTTTGAGTGCCTAGGAATGAAAAGAAGCTTGGTGAGCATCCCACACAAACAAATGCTCCACATGCGGGTTTCACATGCCACCAACTCCACATTCACAGGCCACTACAGCGCCACAGCCGTTTTCAGATAGCCCTCAATGCAAAGGCTCTAGACGCAAATATTGGAGTGAGAGCTAATTCAATCAAGGAAACACTGCATGTTGGTGAAGGGCATATTGAAGAAGGATCAGCCGAGTGGTTCTTGTGGCAGAACAACTCCATTTGGCCCACTAACTTCACACACCATCAGGCTTCCAAGCAGCTCTCAAGGAAACTCAGTTTTCACACTATGCTTAGTGCCCTTTGAGTGCCTAGGACTGAAATGAAGCTTGGTGAGCATCCCACACAAACGAATGCTCCACATGCGGGTTTCACATTCCACCAACTCCACATTCACAGGCAACTTCAGCGCCACAGCCGTTTCAGATAGCCCTAAATGCAAAGGCGCTAGACTCAAATATTGGTGTGAGAGCTAATTCAATCAAGGAAACACTGCATGTTGGTGAAGGGCGTATTGAAGAAGGATCAGCCGAGTGGTTCTTGTGGGAGAACAACTCCATTTGGCTCACTAACTTCACACACCATCAGGCTTCCAAGCAGCTCTCAAGGAAACTCAGTTTTCACACTCTATGCTTAGTGCCCTTTGAGTGCATTATCTAGGAATGAACCTGGTAGAGCATCCCACACAAACGAATGCTCCACATGCGGGTTTCACATGCCACCAACTCCACATTCACAGGCAACTTCAGCGCCACAGCCGTTTTCACATAGCCCTCAATGCAAAGGCTGTAGATGCAAATATTGGTGTGAGAGCTAATTCAATCAAGGAAACACTGCATGTTGGTGAAGGGCATATTGAATAAGAATCAGCCGAGTGGTTCTTGTGGGAGAACAACTCCATTTGGCTCACTAACTTCACAAACCATCAGGCTTCCAAGCAGCTCTCAAGGAAACTCAGTTTTCA
>NW_026700511.1:0-58413 GCF_030435755.1 Ochotona princeps | reverse complement strand
AATGCACTCAAAGGGCACTAAGCAGAGTGTGAAAACTGAGTTTCCTTGAGAGCTGCTTGGAAGCCTGATGGTGTGTGAAGTTAGTGAGCCACATGGAGTTGTTCTCCCACAAGAACCACTCGGCTGATCCTTCTTCAATATGCCCTTCACCAACATGCAGTGTTTCCTTGATTGAATTAGCTCTCACACCAATATTTGCGTCTAGAGCCTTTGCATTGAGGGCTATCTGAAAACGGCTGTGGCGCTGAAGTTGCCTGTGAATGTGGAGTTGGTGGCATGTGAAACCCGCATGTGGAGCATTCGTTTGTGTGGGATGCTCTACCAGGTTCATTCCTAGATAATGCACTCAAAGGGCACTAAGCATAGAGTGTGAAAACTGAGTTTCCTTGAGAGCTGCTTGGAAGCCTGATGGTGTGTGAAGTTAGTGAGCCAAATGGAGTTGTTCTCCCACAAGAACCACTCGGCTGATCCTTCTTCAATATGCCCTTCACCAACATGCAGTGTTTCCTTGATTGAATTAGCTCTCACACCAATATTTGCGTCTAGAGCCTTTGCATTGAGGGCTATCTGAAAACGGCTGTGGCGCTGAAGTTGCCTGTGAATGTGGGGTTGGTGGCATGTGAAACCCACATGTGGAGCATTCGTTTGTGTGGGATGCTCTACCAGGTTCATTTCATTCCTAGGCACTCAAAAGGCACTAAGCATAGAGTGTGAAAACTGAGTTTCCTTGAGAGCTGCTTGGAAGCCTAATGGTGTGTGAAGTTAGTGAGCCAAATGAAGTTGTTCTCCCACAAGAACCACTCGGCTGATCCTTCTTCAATATGCCCTTCACCAACATGCAGTGTTTCCTTGATTGAATTAGCTCTCACACCAATATTTGCGTCTAGAGCCTTTGCATTGAGGGCTATGTGAAAACGGCTGTGGCGCTGAAGTTGCCTGTGAATGTGGAGTTGGTGGCATGTGAAACCCGCATGTGGAGCATTCGTTTGTGTGGGATGCTCTACCAGGTTCATACCTAGATAATGCACTCAAAGGGCACTAAGCACACAGAGTGAAAACTGAGTTTCCTTGAGAGCTGCTTGGAAGCATGATGGTGTGTGAAGTTAGTGATCCAAATGGAGTTGTTCTGCCACAAGAACCACTCGGCTGATCCTTCTTCAATATGCCCTTCACCAACATGCAGTGTTTCCTTGATTGAATTAGCTCTCACAGCAATATTTGCGTCTAGAGCCTTTGCATTGAGGGCTATCTGAAAACGGCTGTGGCGCTCAAGTTGCCTGTGAATGTGGAGTTGGTGGCATGTGAAACCCGCATGTGGAGCATTCGTTTGTGTGGGATGCTCTACCAGGTTCATTCCTAGATAATGCACTCAAAGGGCCCTAAGCAGAGTGTGAAAACTGAGTTTCCTTGAGAGCTGCTTGGAAGCCTGATGGTGTGTGAAGTTAGTGAGCCAAATGGAGTTGTTCTCCCACAAGAACCACTCGGCTGATCCTTCTTCAATATGCCCTTCACCAACATGCAGTGTTTCCTTGATTGAATTAGCTCTCACACCAATATTTGCGTCTAGAGCCTTTGCATTGAGGGCTATCTGAAAACGGCTGTGGCGCTGAAGTTGCCTGTGAGTGTGGAGTTGGTGGCATGTGAAACCCGCATGTGGAGCATTCGTTTGTGTGGGATGCTCTACCAGGTTCATTCCTAGATAATGCACTCAAAGGGCACTAAGCAGAGTGTGAAAACTGAGTTTCCTTGAGAGCTGCTTGGAAGCCTGATGGTGTGTGAAGTTAGTGAGCCAAATGGAGTTGTTCTGCCACAAGAACCACTTGGCTGATCCTTCTTCAATATGCCCTTCACCAACATGCAGTGTTTCCTTGATTGAATTAGCTCTCACACCAATATTTGCGTCTAGAGCCTTTGCATTGAGGGCTATCTGAAAACGGCTGTGGCGCTGAAGTTGCCTGTGAATGTGGAGTTGGTGGCATGTGAAACCCGCATGTGGAGCATTCGTTTGTGTGGGATGCTCTACCAGGTTCATTCCTAGATAATGCACTCAAAGGGCACTAAGCATAGAGTGTGAAAACTGAGTTTCCTTGAGAGCTGCTTGGAAGCCTGATGGTGTGTGAAGTTAGTGAGCCAAATGGAGTTGTTCTGCCACAAGAACCACTTGGCTGATCCTTCTTCAATATGCCCTTCACCAACATGCAGTGTTTCCTTGAATGAATTAGCTCTCACACCAATATTTGCGTCTAGAGCCTTTGCATTGAGGGCTATCTGAAAACGGCTGTGGCGCTGAAGTTGCCTGTGAATGTGGGGTTGGTGGCATGTGAAACCCACATGTGGAGCATTCGTTTGTGTGGCATGCTCTACCAGGTTCATTTCATTCCTAGGCACTCAAAAGGCACTAAGCATAGAGTGTGAAAACTGAGTTTCCTTGAGAGCTGCTTGGAAGCCTAATGGTGTGTGAAGTTAGTGAGCCAAATGAAGTTGTTCTCCCACAAGAACCACTCGGCTGATCCTTCTTCAATATGCCCTTCACCAACATGCAGTGTTTCCTTGATTGAACTAGCTCTCACACCAATATTTGCGTCTAGAGCCTTTGCATTGAGGGCTATCTGAAAACGGCTGTGGCGTTGAAGTTGCCTGTGAGTGTGGAGTTGGTGGCATGTGAAACCCGCATGTGGAGCATTCATTTGTGTGGGATGCTCTACCAGGTTCATTCCTAGATAATGCACTCAAAGGGCACTAAGCATAGAGTGTGAAAACTGAGTTTCCTTGAGAGCTGCTTGGAAGCCTGATGGTGTGTGAAGTTAGTGATCCAAATGGAGTTGTTCTGCCACAAGAACCACAAGGCTGATCCTTCTTCAATATGCCCTTCACCAACATGCAGTGTTTCCTTGATTGAATTAGCTCTCACACCAATATTTGCGTCTAGAGCCTTTGCATTGAGGGCTATCTGAAAACGGCTGTGGCGCTGAAGTTGCCTGTGAATGTGGAGTTGGTGGCATGTGAAACCCGCATGTGGAGCATTCGTTTGTGTGGGATGCTCTACCAGGTTCATTCCTAGATAATGCACTCAAAGGGCACTAAGCAGAGTGTGAAAACTGAGTTTCCTTGAGAGCTGCTTGGAAGCCTGATGGTGTGTGAAGTTAGTGAGCCACATGGAGTTGTTCTCCCACAAGAACCACTCGGCTGATCCTTCTTCAATATGCCCTTCACCAACATGCAGTGTTTCCTTGATTGAATTAGCTCTCACACCAATATTTGCGTCTAGAGCCTTTGCATTGAGGGCTATCTGAAAACGGCTGTGGCGCTGAAGTTGCCTGTGAATGTGGAGTTGGTGGCATGTGAAACCCGCATGTGGAGCATTCGTTTGTGTGGGATGCTCTACCAGGTTCATTCCTAGATAATGCACTCAAAGGGCACTAAGCATAGAGTGTGAAAACTGAGTTTCCTTGAGAGCTGCTTGGAAGCCTGATGGTGTGTGAAGTTAGTGAGCCAAATGGAGTTGTTCTCCCACAAGAACCACTCGGCTGATCCTTCTTCAATATGCCCTTCACCAACATGCAGTGTTTCCTTGATTGAATTAGCTCTCACACCAATATTTGCGTCTAGAGCCTTTGCATTGAGGGCTATCTGAAAACGGCTGTGGCGCTGAAGTTGCCTGTGAATGTGGGGTTGGTGGCATGTGAAACCCACATGTGGAGCATTCGTTTGTGTGGGATGCTCTACCAGGTTCATTTCATTCCTAGGCACTCAAAAGGCACTAAGCATAGAGTGTGAAAACTGAGTTTCCTTGAGAGCTGCTTGGAAGCCTAATGGTGTGTGAAGTTAGTGAGCCAAATGAAGTTGTTCTCCCACAAGAACCACTCGGCTGATCCTTCTTCAATATGCCCTTCACCAACATGCAGTGTTTCCTTGATTGAATTAGCTCTCACACCAATATTTGCGTCTAGAGCCTTTGCATTGAGGGCTATGTGAAAACGGCTGTGGCGCTGAAGTTGCCTGTGAATGTGGAGTTGGTGGCATGTGAAACCCGCATGTGGAGCATTCGTTTGTGTGGGATGCTCTACCAGGTTCATACCTAGATAATGCACTCAAAGGGCACTAAGCACACAGAGTGAAAACTGAGTTTCCTTGAGAGCTGCTTGGAAGCATGATGGTGTGTGAAGTTAGTGATCCAAATGGAGTTGTTCTGCCACAAGAACCACTCGGCTGATCCTTCTTCAATATGCCCTTCACCAACATGCAGTGTTTCCTTGATTGAATTAGCTCTCACAGCAATATTTGCGTCTAGAGCCTTTGCATTGAGGGCTATCTGAAAACGGCTGTGGCGCTCAAGTTGCCTGTGAATGTGGAGTTGGTGGCATGTGAAACCCGCATGTGGAGCATTCGTTTGTGTGGGATGCTCTACCAGGTTCATTCCTAGATAATGCACTCAAAGGGCCCTAAGCAGAGTGTGAAAACTGAGTTTCCTTGAGAGCTGCTTGGAAGCCTGATGGTGTGTGAAGTTAGTGAGCCAAATGGAGTTGTTCTCCCACAAGAACCACTCGGCTGATCCTTCTTCAATATGCCCTTCACCAACATGCAGTGTTTCCTTGATTGAATTAGCTCTCACACCAATATTTGCGTCTAGAGCCTTTGCATTGAGGGCTATCTGAAAACGGCTGTGGCGCTGAAGTTGCCTGTGAGTGTGGAGTTGGTGGCATGTGAAACCCGCATGTGGAGCATTCGTTTGTGTGGGATGCTCTACCAGGTTCATTCCTAGATAATGCACTCAAAGGGCACTAAGCAGAGTGTGAAAACTGAGTTTCCTTGAGAGCTGCTTGGAAGCCTGATGGTGTGTGAAGTTAGTGAGCCAAATGGAGTTGTTCTGCCACAAGAACCACTTGGCTGATCCTTCTTCAATATGCCCTTCACCAACATGCAGTGTTTCCTTGATTGAATTAGCTCTCACACCAATATTTGCGTCTAGAGCCTTTGCATTGAGGGCTATCTGAAAACGGCTGTGGCGCTGAAGTTGCCTGTGAATGTGGGGTTGGTGGCATGTGAAACCCACATGTGGAGCATTCGTTTGTGTGGCATGCTCTACCAGGTTCATTTCATTCCTAGGCACTCAAAAGGCACTAAGCATAGAGTGTGAAAACTGAGTTTCCTTGAGAGCTGCTTGGAAGCCTAATGGTGTGTGAAGTTAGTGAGCCAAATGAAGTTGTTCTCCCACAAGAACCACTCGGCTGATCCTTCTTCAATATGCCCTTCACCAACATGCAGTGTTTCCTTGATTGAACTAGCTCTCACACCAATATTTGCGTCTAGAGCCTTTGCATTGAGGGCTATCTGAAAACGGCTGTGGCGCTGAAGTTGCCTGTGAATGTGGAGTTGGTGGCATGTGAAACCCGCATGTGGAGCATTCGTTTGTGTGGGATGCTCTACCAGGTTCATTCCTAGATAATGCACTCAAAGGGCACTAAGCATTGTGTGAAAACTGAGTTTCCTTGAGAGCTGCTTGGAAGCCTGATGGTGTGTGAAGTTAGTGAGCCAAATGGAGTTGTTCTGCCACAAGAACCACTTGGCTGATCCTTCTTCAATATGCCCTTCACCAACATGCAGTGTTTCCTTGATTGAATTAGCTCTCACACCAATATTTGCGTCTAGAGCCTTTGCATTGAGGGCTATCTGAAAACGGCTGTGGCGCTGAAGTTGCCTGTGAATGTGGGGTTGGTGGCATGTGAAACCCACATGTGGAGCATTCGTTTGTGTGGCATGCTCTACCAGGTTCATTTCATTCCTAGGCACTCAAAAGGCACTAAGCATAGAGTGTGAAAACTGAGTTTCCTTGAGAGCTGCTTGGAAGCCTAATGGTGTGTGAAGTTAGTGAGCCAAATGAAGTTGTTCTCCCACAAGAACCACTCGGCTGATCCTTCTTCAATATGCCCTTCACCAACATGCAGTGTTTCCTTGATTGAACTAGCTCTCACACCAATATTTGCGTCTAGAGCCTTTGCATTGAGGGCTATCTGAAAACGGCTGTGGCGCTGAAGTTGCCTGTGAGTGTGGAGTTGGTGGCATGTGAAACCCGCATGTGGAGCATTCGTTTGTGTGGGATGCTCTACCAGGTTCATTCCTAGATAATGCACTCAAAGGGCACTAAGCAGAGTGTGAAAACTGAGTTTCCTTGAGAGCTGCTTGGAAGCCTGATGGTGTGTGAAGTTAGTGAGCCAAATGGAGTTGTTCTCCCACAAGAACCACTCGGCTGATCCTTCTTCAATATGCCCTTCACCAACATGCAGTGTTTCCTTGATTGAATTAGCTCTCACACCAATATTTGCGTCTAGAGCCTTTGCATTGAGGGCTATCTGAAAACGTCTGTGGCGTTGTGGTTGCCTGTGAGTGTGGAGTTCGTGGCATGTGAAACCCGCATGTGGAGCATTCGTTTGTGTGGGATGCTCTACCAGGTTCATTCCTAGATAATGCACTCAAAGGGCACTAAGCATAGAGAGTGAAAACTGAGTTTCCTTGAGAGCTGCTTGGAAGCCTGATGGTGTGTCAAGTTAGTGAGCCAAATGGAGTTGTTCTCCCACAAGAACCACTCGGCTGATCCTTCTTCAATATGCCCTTCACCAACATGCAGTGTTTCCTTGATTGAATTAGCTCTCACACCAATATTTGCGTCTAGAGCCTTTGCATTGAGGGCTATCTGAAAACGGCTGTGGCGCTGAAGTTGCCTGTGAATGTGGAGTTGGTGGCATGTGAAACCCGCATGTGGAGCATTCGTTTGTGTGGGATGCTCTACCAGGTTCATTTCATTCCTAGGCACTCAAAAGGCACTAAGCATAGAGTGTGAAAACTGAGTTTCCTTGAGAGCTGCTTGGAAGCCTGATGGTGTGTGAAGTTAATGAGCCAAATGAAGTTGTTCTCCCACAAGAACCACTCGGCTGATCCTTCTTCAATATGCCCTTCACCAACATGCAGTGTTTCCTTGATTGAATTAGCTCTCACACCAATATTTGTGTCTAGAGCCTTTGCATTGAGGGCTATCTGAAAACGGCTGTGGCGCTGAAGTTGCCTGTGAATGTGGAGTTGGTGGCATGTGAAACCCGCATGTGGAGCATTCGTTTGTGTGGGATGCTCTACCAGGTTCATTCCTAGATAATGCACTCGAAGGGCACTAAGCATAGAGTGTGAAAACTGAGTTTCCTTGAGAGCTGCTTGGAAGCCTGATGGTGTGTGAAGTTAGTGAACCAAATGGAGTTGTTCTGCCACAAGAACCACAAGGCTGATCCTTCTTCAATATGCCCTTCACAAACATGCAGTGTTTCCTTCATTGAATTAGCTCTCACACCAATATTTGCGTCTAGAGTCTTTGCATTGAGGGCTATCTGAAAACGGCTGTGGCGCTGAAGTTGCCTGTGAATGTGGAGTTGGTGGCATGTGAAACCCACATGTGGAGCATTCGTTTGTGTGGGATGCTCTACCAGGTTCATTTCATTCCTAGGCACTCAAAAGGCACTAAGCATAGAGTGTGAAAACTGAGTTTCCTTGAGAGCTGCTTGGAAGCCTGATGGTGTGTGAAGTTAGTGAGCCAAATGAAGTTGTTCTCCCACAAGAACCACTCGGCTGATCCTTCTTCAATATGCCCTTCACCAACATGCAGTGTTTCCTTGATTGAATTAGCTCTCACACCAATATTTGCGTCTAGAGCCTTTGCATTGAGGGCTATCTGAAAACGGCTGTGGCGCTCAAGTTGCCTGTGAATGTGGAGTTGGTGGCATGTGAAACCCGCATGTGGAGCATTCGTTTGTGTGGGATGCTCTACCAGGTTCATTCCTAGATAATGCACTCAAAGGGCACTAAGCATAGAGTGTGAAAACTGAGTTTCCTTGAGAGCTGCTTGGAATCCTGATGGTGTGTGAAGTAAGTGAGCCAAATGGAGTTGTTCTCCCACAAGAACCACTCGGCTGATCCTTCTTCAATATGCCCTTCACCAACATGCAGTGTTTCCTTGATTGAATTAGCTCTCACACCAATATTTGCCTCTAGAGCCTTTGGATTGAGGGCTATCTGAAAACGGCTGTGGCGCTGAAGTTGCCTGTGAATGTGGAGTTGGTGGCATGTGAAACCCGCATGTGGAGCATTCGTTTGTGTGGGATGCTCACCAAGCTTCATTTCAGTGCTAGGCACTCAAAGGGCACTAAGCATAGAGTGTGAAAACTGAGTTTCCTTGAGAGCTGCTTGGAAGCCTGTTGGTATGTGAAGTTAGTGAGCCAAATGGAGTTGTTCTCCCACAAGAACCACTCGGCTGATCCTTCTTCAATATGCCCTTCACCAACATGCAGTGTTTCCTTGATTGAATTAGCTCTCACACCAATATTTGCGTCTAGAGCCTTTGCATTGAGGGCTATCTGAAAACGGCTGTGGCGCTGAAGTTGCCTGTGAGTGTGGAGTTGGTGGCATGTGAAACCCGCATGTGG
This sequence comes from Ochotona princeps, assembly GCF_030435755.1. Classification (NCBI taxonomy): domain Eukaryota; kingdom Metazoa; phylum Chordata; class Mammalia; order Lagomorpha; family Ochotonidae; genus Ochotona; species Ochotona princeps. The sequence goes on along the minus strand of NW_026700511.1, from coordinate 49,948 downwards.
AGCATTCGTTTGTGTGGGATGCTCTACCAGGTTCATTCCTAGATAATGCACTCAAAGGGCACTAAGCATAGAGTGTGAAAACTGAGTTTCTTTGAGAGCTGCTTGGAAGCCTGATGGTGTGTGAAGTTAGTGATCCAAATGGAGTTGTTCTGCCACAAGAACCACTCGGCTGATCCTTCTTCAATATGCCCTTCACCAACATGCAGTGTTTCCTTGATTGAATTAGCTCTCACACCAATATTTGCGTCTAGAGCCTTTGCATTGAGGGCTATCTGAAAACGGCTGTGGCGCTGAAGTTGCCTGTGAGTGTGGAGTTGGTGGCATGTGAAACCCGCATGTGGAGCATTCGTTTGTGTGGGATGCTCTACCAGGTTCATTCCTAGATAATGCACTCAAAGGGCACTAAGCATAGAGTGTGAAAACTGAGTTTCTTTGAGAGCTGCTTGGAAGCCTGATGGTGTGTGAAGTTAGTGATCCAAATGGAGTTGTTCTGCCACAACAACCACTCGGCTGATCCTTTTTCAATATGCCCTTCACCAACATGCAGTGTTTCCTTGATTGAATTAGCTCTCACACCAATATTTGCGTCTAGAGCCTTTGCATTGAGGGCTATCTGAAAACGGCTGTGGCGCTGAAGTTGCCTGTGAATGTGGAGTTGGTGGCATGTGACAAACATGTGGAGCATTCGTTTGTGTGGGATGCTCTACCAGGTTCATTTCATTCCTAGGCACTCAAAAGGCACTAAGCATAGAGTGTGAAAACTGAGTTTCCTTGAGAGCTGCTTGGAAGCCTGATGGTGTGTGAAGTTAATGAGCCAAATGAAGTTGTTCTCCCACAAGAACCACTCGGCTGATCCTTCTTCAATATGCCCTTCACCAACATGCAGTGTTTCCTTGATTGAATTAGCTCTCACACCAATATTTGTGTCTAGAGCCTTTGCATTGAGGGCTATCTGAAAACGGCTGTGGCGCTGAAGTTGCCTGTGAATGTGGAGTTGGTGGCATGTGAAACCCGCATGTGGAGCATTCGTTTGTGTGGGATGCTCTACCAGGTTCATTCCTAGATAATGCACTCGAAGGGCACTAAGCATAGAGTGTGAAAACTGAGTTTCCTTGAGAGCTGCTTGGAAGCCTGATGGTGTGTGAAGTTAGTGAGCCAAATGGAGTTGTTCTCCCACAAGAACCACTCGGCTGATCCTTCTTCAATATGCCCTTCACCAACATGCAGTGTTTCCTTGATTGAATTAGCTCTCACACCAATATTTGCGTCTAGAGCCTTTGCATTGAGGGCTATCTGAAAACGGCTGTGGCGCGGAAGTTGCCTGTGAATGTGGAGTTGGTGGCATGTGAAACCCGCATGTGGAGCATTCGTTTGTGTGGGATGCTCTACCAGGTTCATTCCTAGATAATGCACTCAAAGGGCACTAAGCATAGAGTGTGAAAACTGAGTTTCCTTGAGAGCTGCTTGGAAGCCTGATGGTGTGTGAAGTTAGTGAGCCAAATGCAGTTGTTCTCCCACAAGAACCACTCGGCTGATCCTTCTTCAATATGCCCTTCACCAACATGCAGTGTTTCCTTGATTGAATTAGCTCTCACACCAATATTTGCGTCTAGAGCCTTTGCATTGAGGGCTATCTGAAAACGGCTGTGGCGCTGAAGTTGCCTGTGAATGTGGAGTTGGTGGCATGTGAAACCCGCATGTGGAGCATTCGTTTGTGTGGGATGCTCTACCAGTTTCATTCCTAGATAATGCACTCAAAGGGCACTAAGCATAGAGTGTGAAAACTGAGTTTCCTTGAGAGCTGCTTGGAAGCCTGATGGTGTGTGAAGTTAGTGAGCCAAATGGAGTTGTTCTCCCACAAGAACCACTCGGCTGATCCTTCTTCAATATGCCCTTCACCAACATGCAGTGTTTCCTTGATTGAATTAGCTCTCACACCAATATTTGCGTCTAGAGCCTTTGCATTGAGGGCTATCTGAAAACGGCTGTGGCGCTGAAGTTGCCTGTGAGTGTGGAGTTGGTGGCATGTGAAACCCGCATGTGGAGCATTCGTTTGTGTGGGATGCTCTACCAGGTTCATTCCTAGATAATGCACTAAAAGGGCACTAAGCATAGAGTGTGAAAACTGAGTTTCCTTGAGAGCTGCTTGGAAGCCTGATGGTGTGTGAAGTTAGTGAGCCAAATGGAGTTGTTCTGCCACAAGAACCACTCGGCTGATCCTTCTTCAATATGCCCTTCACCAACATGCATTGTTTCCTTGATTGAATTCGCTCTCACACCAATATTTGCGTCTAGAGCCTTTGCATTGAGGGCTATCTGAAAACGGCTGTGGCGCTGAAGTTGCCTGTGAATGTGGAGTTGGTGGCATGTGAAACCCGCATGTGGAGCATTCGTTTCTGTGTGATGCTCACCAAGCTTCATTTCAGTGCTGATCACTCAAAGGGCATTAAGCCTATAGTGTGAAAACTGAGTTTCCTTGAGAGCTGCTTGGAAGCCTGATGGTGTGTGAAGTTAGTGAGCCAAATGGAGTTGTTCTCCCACAAGAACCACTCGGCTGATCCTTCTTCAATATGCCCTTCACCAACATGCAGTGTTTCCTTGATTGAATTAGCTCTCACACCAATATTTGCGTCTAGAGCCTTTGCATTGAGGGCTATCTGAAAACGGCTGTGGCGCTCAAGTTGCCTGTGAATGTGGAGTTGGTGGCATGTGAAACCCGCATGTGGAGCATTCGTTTGTGTGGGATGCTCTACCAGGTTCATTCCTAGATAATGCACTCAAAGGGCACTAAGCATAGAGTGTGAAAACTGAGTTTCCTTGAGAGCTGATTGGAAGCCTGATGGTGTGTGAAGTTAGTGAGCCAAATGGAGTTGTTCTGCCACAAGAACCACTCGGCTGATCCTTCTTCAATATGCCCTTCACCAACATGCAGTGTTTCCTTGATTGAATTAGCTCTCACACCAATATTTGCGTCTAGAGCCTTTGCATTGAGGGCTATCTGAAAATGGCTGTGGCGCTGAAGTTGCCTGTGAATGTGGAGTTGGTGGCATGTGAAACCCGCATGTGGAGCATTCGTTTGTGTGGGATGCTCACCAAGCTTCATTTCACCCCTAGGCACTCAAAGGGCACTAAGCATAGAGTGTGAAAACTGAGTTTCCTTGAGAGCTGCTTGAAAGCCTGATGGTGTGTGAAGTTAGTGAGCCAAATGGAGTTGTTCTCCCACAAGAAGCACTCGGTTGATCCTTCTTCAATATGCCCTTCACCAACATGCAGTGTTTCCTTGATTGAATTAGCTCTCACACCAATATTTGTGTCTAGAGCCTTTGCATTGAGGGCTATCTGAAAACGTCTGTGGCGCTGAAGTTGCCTGTGAGTGTGGAGTTGGTGGCATGTGAAACCCGCATGTGGAGCATTCGTTTGTGTGGGATGCTCTACCAGGTTCATTCCTAGATAATGCACTCAAAGGGCACTAAGCATAGAGTGTGAAAACTGAGTTTCCTTGAGAGCTGCTTGGAAGCCTGATGGTGTGTGAAGTTAGTGAGCCAAATTGAGTTGTTCTCCCACAAGAACCACTCGGCTGATCCTTCTTCAATATGCCCTTCACCAACATGCAGTGTTTCCTTGATTGAAATAGCTCTCACACCAATATTTGCGTCTAGAGCCTTTGCATTGAGAGCTATCTGAAAACGGCTGTTGCGCTGAAGTTGCCTGTGAATGTGGAGTTGGTGGCATGTGAAACCCGCATGTGGAGCATTCGTTTGTGTGGGATGCTCTACCAGGTTCATTCCTACATAATGCACTCAAAGGGCACTAAGCATAGAGTGTGAAAACTGAGTTTCCTTGAGAGCTGCTTGGAAGCCTGATGGTGTGTGAAGTTAGTGAGCCAAATGGAGTTGTTCTGCCACAAGAACCACTCGGCTGATCCTTCTTCAATATGCCCTTCACCAACATGCAGTGTTTCCTTGATTGAATTAGCTCTCACACCAATATTTGGGTCTAGAGCCTTTGCATTGAGGGCTATCTGAAAACGGCTGTGGCGCTCAAGTTGCCTGTGAATGTGGAGTTGGTGGCATGTGAAACCCACATGTGGAGCATTCGTTTGTGTGGGATGCTCTACCAGGTTCATTTCATTCCTAGTCACTCAAAAGGCACTAAGCATAGAGTGTGAAAACTGAGTTTCCTTGAGAGCTGCTTGGAAGCCTGATGGTGTGTGAAGTTAGTGAGCCAAATGAAGTTGTTCTCCCACAAGAACCACTCGGCTGATCCTTCTTCAATATGCCCTTCACCAACATGCAGTGTTTCCTTGATTGAATTAGCTCTCACACCAATATTTGTGTCTAGAGCCTTTGCATTGAGGGCTATCTGAAAACGGCTGTGGCGCTGAAGTTGCCTGTGAATGTGGAGTTGGTGGCATGTGAAACCCGCATGTGGAGCATTCGTTTGCGTGGGATGCTCTACCAGGTTCATTCCTAGATAATGCACTCAAAGGGCACTAAGCATAGAGTGTGAAAACTGAGTTTCCTTGAGAGCTGCTTGGAAGCCTGATGGTGTGTGAAGTTAGTGAGCCAAATGGAGTTGTTCTGCCACAAGAACCACTCGGCTGATCCTTCTTCAATATGCCCTTCACCAACATGCAGTGTTTCCTTGATTGAATTAGCTCTCACAGCAATATTTGCGTCTAGAGCCTTTGCATTGAGGGCTATCTGAAAACGGCTGTGGCGTCAAGTTGCCTGTGAATGTGGAGTTGGTGGCATGTGAAACCCGCATGTGGAGCATTCGTTTGTGTGGGATGCTCTACCAGGTTCATTCCTAGATAATGCACTCAAAGGGCACTAAGCATAGAGAGTGAAAACTGAGTTTCCTTGAGAGCTGCTTGGAAGCCTGATGGTGTGTGAAGTTAGTGAGCCAAATGGAGTTGTTCTCCCACAAGAACCACTCGGCTGATCCTTCTTCAATATGCCCTTCACCAACATGCAGTGTTTCCTTGATTGAATTAGCTCTCACACCAATATTTGCGTCTAGAGCCTTTGCATTGAGGGCTATCTGAAAACGGCTGTGGCGCTGAAGTTGCCTGTGAATGTGGAGTTGGTGGCATGTGAAACCCGCATGTGGAGCATTCGTTTGTGTGGGATGCTCACCAAGCTTCATTTCAGCCCCAGGCACTCAAAGGGCACTAAGCATAGAGTGTGAAAACTGAGTTTCCTTGAGAGCTGCTTGGAAGCCTGATAGTGTGTGAAGTTAGTGAGCCAAATGGAGTTGTTCTCCCACAAGAAGCACTCGGTTGATCCTTCTTCAATATGCCCTTCACCAACATGCAGTGTTTCCTTGATTGAATTAGCTCTCACACCAATATTTGTGTCTAGAGCCTTTGCATTGAGGGCTATCTGAAAACGGCTGTGGCGCTGAAGTTGCCTGTGAGTGTGGAGTTGGTGGCATGTGAAACCCGCATGTGGAGCATTCATTTGTGTGGGATGCTCTACCAGGTTCATTCCTAGATAATGCACTCAAAGGGCACTAAGCATAGAGTGTGAATACTGAGTTTCCTTGAGAGCTGCTTGGAAGCCTGATGGTGTGTGAAGTTAGTGAGCCAAATGGAGTTGTTCTCCCACAAGAACCACTCGGCTGATCCTTCTTCAATATGCCCTTCACCAACATGCAGTGTTTCCTTGATTGAAATAGCTCTCACACCAATATTTGCGTCTAGAGCCTTTGCATTGAGGGCTATCTGAAAACGGCTGTGGTGCTGAAGTTGCCTGTGAATGTGGAGTTGGTGGCATGTGAAACCCGCATGTGGAGCATTCGTTTGTGTGGGATGCTCTACCAGGTTCATTCCTACATAATGCACTCAAAGGGCACTAAGCATAGAGTGTGAAAACTGAGTTTCCTTGAGAGCTGCTTGGAAGCCTGATGGTGTGTGAAGTTAGTGAGCCAAATGGAGTTGTTCTGCCACAAGAACCACTCGGCTGATCCTTCTTCAATATGCCCTTCACCAACATGCAGTGTTTCCTTGATTGAATTAGCTCTCACACCAATATTTGCGTCTAGAGCCTTTGCATTGAGGGCTATCTGAAAACGGCTGTGGCGCTCAAGTTGCCTGTGAATGTGGAGTTGGTGGCATGTGAAACCCGCATGTGGAGCATTCGTTTGTGTGGGATGCTCTACCAGGTTCATTCCTAGATAATGCACTCAAAGGGCACTAAGCATAGAGAGTGAAAACTGAGTTTCCTTGAGAGCTGCTTGGAAGCCTGATGGTGTGTGAAGTTAGTGAGCCAAATGGAGTTGTTCTCCCACAAGAACCACTCGGCTGATCCTTCTTCAATATGCCCTTCACCAACATGCAGTGTTTCCTTGATTGAATTAGCTCTCACACCAATATTTGCGTCTAGAGCCTTTGCATTGAGGGCTATCTGAAAACGGCTGTGGCGCTGAAGTTGCCTGTGAATGTGGAGTTGGTGGCATGTGAAACCCGCATGTGGAGCATTCGTTTGTGTGGGATGCTCACCAAGCTTCATTTCAGCCCCAGGCACTCAAAGGGCACTAAGCATAGAGTGTGAAAACTGAGTTTCCTTGAGAGCTGCTTGGAAGCCTGATGGTGTGTGAAGTTAGTGAGCCAAATGGAGTTGTTCTCCCACAAGAAGCACTCGGTTGATCCTTCTTCAATATGCCCTTCACCAACATGCAGTGTTTCCTTGATTGAATTAGCTCTCACACCAATATTTGTGTCTAGAGCCTTTGCATTGAGGGCTATCTGAAAACGGCTGTGGCGCTGAAGTTGCCTGTGAGTGTGGAGTTGGTGGCATGTGAAACCCGCATGTGGAGCATTCATTTGTGTGGGATGCTCTACCAGGTTCATTCCTAGATAATGCACTCAAAGGGCACTAAGCATAGAGTGTGAATACTGAGTTTCCTTGAGAGCTGCTTGGAAGCCTGATGGTGTGTGAAGTTAGTGAGCCAAATGGAGTTGTTCTCCCACAAGAACCACTCGGCTGATCCTTCTTCAATATGCCCTTCACCAACATGCAGTGTTTCCTTGATTGAAATAGCTCTCACACCAATATTTGCGTCTAGAGCCTTTGCATTGAGGGCTATCTGAAAACGGCTGTGGTGCTGAAGTTGCCTGTGAATGTGGAGTTGGTGGCATGTGAAACCCGCATGTGGAGCATTCGTTTGTGTGGGATGCTCTACCAGGTTCATTCCTACATAATGCACTCAAAGGGCACTAAGCATAGAGTGTGAAAACTGAGTTTCCTTGAGAGCTGCTTGGAAGCCTGATGGTGTGTGAAGTTAGTGAGCCAAATGGAGTTGTTCTCCCACAAGAACCACTCGGCTGATCCTTCTTCAATATGCCCTTCACCAACATGCAGTGTTTCCTTGATTGAATTAGCTCTCACACCAATATTTGCGTCTAGAGCCTTTGCATTGAGGGCTATCTGAAAACGGCTGTGGCGCTCAAGTTGCCTGTGAATGTGGAGTTGGTGGCATGTGAAACCCGCATGTGGAGCATTCGTTTGTGTGGGATGCTCTACCAGGTTCATTCCTAGATAATGCACTCAAAGGGCACTAAGCATAGAGTGTGAAAACTGAGTTTCCTTGAGAGCTGATTGGAAGCCTGATGGTGTGTGAAGTTAGTGAGCCAAATGGAGTTGTTCTGCCACAAGAACCACTCGGCTGATCCTTCTTCAATATGCCCTTCACCAACATGCAGTGTTTCCTTGATTGAATTAGCTCTCACACCAATATTTGCGTCTAGAGCCTTTGCATTGAGGGCTATCTGAAAACGGCTGTGGCGCTCAAGTTGCCTGTGAATGTGGAGTTGGTGGCATGTGAAACCCGCATGTGGAGCATTCGTTTCTGTGGGATGCTGACCAAGCTTCATTTCAGTGCTGGGCACTCAAAGGGCATTAAGCCTAGAGTGTGAAAACTGAGTTTGCTTGAGAGCTGCTTGGAAGCCTGATGGTGTGTGAAGTTAGTGAGCCAAATGGAGTTGTTCTCCCACAAGAACCACTCGGCTGATCCTTCTTCAATATGCCCTTCACCAACATGCAGTGTTTCCTTGATTGAATTAGCTCTCACACCAATATTTGCGTCTAGAGCCTTTGCATTGAGGGCTATCTGAAAACGGCTGTGGCGCTGAAGTTGCCTGTGAATGTGGAGTTGGTGGCATGTGAAACGCGCATGTGGAGCATTCGTTTGTGTGGGATGCTCTACCAGTTTCATTCCTAGATAATGCACTCAAAGGGCACTAAGCATAGAGTGTGAAAACTGAGTTTCCTTGAGAGCTGCTTGGAAGCCTGATGGTGTGTGAAGTTAGTGAGCCAAATGGAGTTGTTCTGCCACAAGAACCACTCGTCTGATCCTTCTTCAATATGCCCTTCACCAACATGCAGTGTTTCCTTGATTGAATTAGCTCTCACAGCAATATTTGCGTCTAGAGCCTTTGCATTGAGGGCTATCTGAAAACGGCTGTGGCGCTGAAGTTGCCTGTGAGTGTGGAGTTGGTGGCATGTGAAACCCGCATGTGGAGCATTCGTTTGTGTGGGATGCTCTACCAGGTTCATTCCTAGATAATGCACTAAAAGGGCACTAAGCATAGAGTGTAAAAACTGAGTTTCCTTGAGAGCTGCTTGGAAGCCTGATGGTGTGTGAAGTTAGTGAGCCAAATGGAGTTGTTCTGCCACAAGAACCACTCGGCTGATCCTTCTTCAATATGCCCTTCACCAACATGCATTGTTTCCTTGATTGAATTCGCTCTCACACCAATATTTGCGTCTAGAGCCTTTGCATTGAGGGCTATCTGAAAACGGCTGTGGCGCTGAAGTTGCCTGTGAATGTGGAGTTGGTGGCATGTGAAACCCGCATGTGGAGCATTCGTTTCTGTGTGATGCTCACCAAGCTTCATTTCAGTGCTGATCACTCAAAGGGCATTAAGCCTAGAGTGTGAAAACTGAGTTTCCTTGAGAGCTGCTTGGAAGCCTGATGGTGTGTGAAGTTAGTGAGCCAAATGGAGTTGTTCTCCCACAAGAACCACTCGGCTGATCCTTCTTCAATATGCCCTTCACCAACATGCAGTGTTTCCTTGATTGAATTAGCTCTCACACCAATATTTGCGTCTAGAGCCTTTGCATTGAGGGCTATCTGAAAACGGCTGTGGCGCGGAAGTTGCCTGTGAATGTGGAGTTGGTGGCATGTGAAACCCGCATGTGGAGCATTCGTTTGTGTGGGATGCTCTACCAGGTTCATTCCTAGATAATGCACTCAAAGGGCACTAAGCATAGAGAGTGAAAACTGAGTTTCCTTGAGAGCTGCTTGGAAGGCTGATGGTGTGTGAAGTTAGTGAGCCAAATGGAGTTGTTCTCCCACAAGAACCACTCGGCTGATCCTTCTTCAATATGCCCTTCACCAACATGCAGTGTTTCCTTGATTGAATTAGCTCTCACACCAATATTTGCGTCTAGAGCCTTTGCATTGAGGGCTATCTGAAAACGTCTGTTGCGCTGAAGTTGCCTGTGAATGTGGAGTTGGTGGCATGTGAAACCCGCATGTGGAGCATTCGTTTGTGTGGGATGCTCACCAAGCTTCATTTCAGCCCTAGGCACTCAAAGGGCACTAAGCATAGAGTGTGAAAACTGCGTTTCCTTGAGAGCTGCTTGGAAGCCTGATGGTGTGTGAAGTTAGTGAGCCAAATGGAGTTGTTCTGCCACAAGAACCACTCGGCTGATCCTTCTTCAATATGCCCTTCACCAACATGCAGTGTTTCCTTGATTGAATTAGCTCTCACACCAATATTTGCGTCTAGAGCCTTTGCATTGAGGGCTATCTGAAAACGGCTGTGGCGCTCAAGTTGCCTGTGAATGTGGAGTTGGTGGCATGTGAAACCCGCATGTGGAGCATTCGTTTGTGTGGGATGCTCTACCAGGTTCATTCCTAGATAATGCACTCAAAGGGCACTAAGCATAGAGTGTGAAAACTGAGTTTCCTTGAGAGCTGATTGGAAGCCTGATGGTGTGTGAAGTTAGTGAGCCAAATGGAGTTGTTCTGCCACAAGAACCACTCGGCTGATCCTTCTTCAATATGCCCTTCACCAACATGCAGTGTTTCCTTGATTGAATTAGCTCTCACACCAATATTTGCGTCTAGAGCCTTTGCATTGAGGGCTATCTGAAAATGGCTGTGGCGCTGAAGTTGCCTGTGAATGTGGAGTTGGTGGCATGTGAAACCCGCATGTGGAGCATTCGTTTGTGTGGGATGCTCACCAAGCTTCATTTCACCCCTAGGCACTCAAAGGGCACTAAGCATAGAGTGTGAAAACTGAGTTTCCTTGAGAGCTGCTTGAAAGCCTGATGGTGTGTGAAGTTAGTGAGCCAAATGGAGTTGTTCTCCCACAAGAAGCACTCGGTTGATCCTTCTTCAATATGCCCTTCACCAACATGCAGTGTTTCCTTGATTGAATTAGCTCTCACACCAATATTTGTGTCTAGAGCCTTTGCATTGAGGGCTATCTGAAAACGGCTGTGGCGCTGAAGTTGCCTGTGAGTGTGGAGTTGGTGGCATGTGAAATCCGCATGTGGAGCATTCGTTTGTGTGGGATGCTCTACCAGGTTCATTCCTAGATAATGCACTCAAAGGGCACTAAGCATAGAGTGTGAAAACTGAGTTTCCTTGAGAGCTGCTTGGAAGCCTGATGGTGTGTGAAGTTAGTGAGCCAAATGGAGTTGTTCTCCCACAAGAACCACTCGGCTGATCCTTCTTCAATATGCCCTTCACCAACATGCAGTGTTTCCTTGATTGAAATAGCTCTCACACCAATATTTGCGTCTAGAGCCTTTGCATTGAGAGCTATCTGAAAACGGCTGTTGCGCTGAAGTTGCCTGTGAATGTGGAGTTGGTGGCATGTGAAACCCGCATGTGGAGCATTCGTTTGTGTGGGATGCTCTACCAGGTTCATTCCTACATAATGCACTCAAAGGGCACTAAGCATAGAGTGTGAAAACTGAGTTTCCTTGAGAGCTGCTTGGAAGCCTGATGGTGTGTGAAGTTAGTGAGCCAAATGGAGTTGTTCTGCCACAAGAACCCACTCGGCTGATCCTTCTTCAATATGCCCTTCACCAACATGCAGTGTTTCCTTGATTGAATTAGCCTCTCACACCAATATTTGCGTCTAGAGCCTTTGCATTGAGGGCTATCTGAAAACGGCTGTGGCGCTCAAGTTGCCTGTGAATGTGGAGTTGGTGGCATGTGAAACCCACATGTGGAGCATTCGTTTGTGTGGGATGCTCTACCAGGTTCATTTCATTCCTAGTCACTCAAAGGGCACTAAGCATAGAGTGTGAAAACTGAGTTTCCTTGAGAGCTGCTTGGAAGCCTGATGGTGTGTGAAGTTAGTGAGCCAAATGAAGTTGTTCTCCCACAAGAACCACTCGGCTGATCCTTCTTCAATATGCCCTTCACCAACATGCAGTGTTTCCTTGATTGAATTAGCTCTCACACCAATATTTGTGTCTAGAGCCTTTGCATTGAGGGCTATCTGAAAACGGCTGTGGCGCTCAAGTTGCCTGTGAATGTGGAGTTGGTGGCATGTGAAACCCGCATGTGGAGCATTCGTTTGCGTGGGATGCTCTACCAGGTTCATTCCTAGATAATGCACTCAAAGGGCACTAAGCATAGAGTGTGAAAACTGAGTTTCCTTGAGAGCTGCTTGGAAGCCTGATGGTGTGTGAAGTTAGTGAGCCAAATGGAGTTGTTCTGCACAAGAACCACTCGGCTGATCCTTCTTCAATATGCCCTTCACCAACATGCAGTGTTTCCTTGATTGAATTAGCTCTCACACCAATATTTGCGTCTAGAGCCTTTGCATTGAGGGCTATCTGAAAACGGCTGTGGCGCTCAAGTTGCCTGTGAATGTGGAGTTGGTGGCATGTGAAACCCGCATGTGGAGCATTCGTTTGTGTGGGATGCTCTACCAGGTTCATTCCTAGATAATGCACTCAAAGGGCTCTAAGCATAGAGAGTGAAAACTGAGTTTCCTTGAGAGCTGCTTGGAAGCCTGATGGTGTGTGAAGTTAGTGAGCCAAATGGAGTTGTTCTCCCACAAGAACCACTCGGCTGATCCTTCTTCAATATGCCCTTCACCAACATGCAGTGTTTCCTTGATTGAATTAGCTCTCACACCAATATTTGCGTCTAGAGCCTTTGCATTGAGGGCTATCTGAAAACGGCTGTGGCGCTGAAGTTGCCTGTGAATGTGGAGTTGGTGGCATGTGAAACCCGCATGTGGAGCATTCGTTTGTGTGGGATGCTCTACCAGGTTCATTCCTAGATAATGCACTTAAAGGGCACTAAGCATAGAGTGTGAAAACTGAGTTTCCTTGAGAGCTGCTTGGACAGCCTGATGGTGTGTGAAGTTAGTGAGCCAAATGGAGTTGTTCTCCCACAAGAAGCACTCGGTTGATCCTTCTTCATATGCCCTTCACCAACATGCAGTGTTTCCTTGATTGAATTAGCTCTCACACCAATATTTGTGTCTAGAGCCTTTGCATTGAGGGCTATCTGAAAACGGCTGTGGCGCTGAAGTTGCCTGTGAAGTGTGGAGTTGGTGGCATGTGAAACCCGCATGTGGAGCATTCGTTTGTGTGGGATGCTCTACCAGGTTCATTCCTAGATAATGCACTCAAAGGGCACTAAGCATAGAGTATGAAAACTGAGTTTCCTTGAGAGCTGCTTGGAAGCCTGATGGTGTGTGAAGTTAGTGAGCCAAATGGAGTTGTTCTCCACAAGAACGACTTGGCTGATCCTTCTTCAATATGCCCTTCACCAACATGCAGTGTTTCCTTGATTGAATTAGCTCTCCACACCAATATTTGCGTCTAGAGCCTTTGCATTGAGGGCTATCTGAAAACGGCTGTGGCGCTGAAGTTGCCTGTGAATGTGGAGTTGGTGGCATGTGAAACCCGCATGTGGAGCATTCGTTTTGTGTGGATGCTCTAATAGGTTCATTCCCTAGATAATACACTCAAAGGGCACTAAGCATAGAGTGTGAAAACTGAGTTTCCTTGAGAGGCTGCTTGGAAGCCTGATGGTGTGTGAAGTTAGTGAGCCAAATGGAGTTGTTCTCCCACAAGAACGACTTGGCTGATCCTTCTTCAATATGCCCTTCACCAACATGCAGTGTTTCCTTGATTGAATTAGCTCTCACACCAATATTTGCGTCTAGAGCCTTTGCATTGAGGGCTATCTGAAAACGGCTGTGGCGATGAAGATGCCTGTGAATGTGGAGTTGGTGGCATGTGAAACCCGCATGTGGAGCATTCGTTTGTGTGTGGGATGCTCTAATAGGTTCATTCCTAGATAATGCACTCAAAGGGCACTAAGCATAGAGTGTGAAAACTGCGTTTCCTTGAGAGCTGCTTGGAAGCCTGATGGTGTGTGAAGTTAGTGAGCCAAATGGAGTTGTTCTCCCACAAGAACGACTTGGCTGATCCTTCTTCAATATGCCCTTCACCAAATGCAGTGTTTCCTTGATTGAATTAGCTCTCACACCAATATATGCGTCTAGAGCCTTTGCATTGAGGGCTATCTGAAAACGGCTGTGGCGATGAAGGATGCCTGTGAATGTGGAGTTGGTGGCATGTGAAACCCGCATGTGGAGCATTCGTTTGTGTGGGATGCTCTACCAGGTTCATTCCTAGATAATGCACTCAAGGGCACTAAGCATAGAGTGTGAAAACTGAGTTTCCTTGAGAGCTGCTTGGAAGCCTGATGGTGTGTGAAGTTAGTGAGCCAAATGGAGTTGTTCTCCACAAGAACCACAAGGCTGATCCTTCTTCAATATGCCATTCACCAACATGCAGTGTTTCCTTGATTGAATTAGCTCTCACACAATATTTGCGTCTAGAGCCTTTGCATTGAGGGCTATCTGAAAACGGCTGTGGCGCTGAAGTTGCCTGTGAATGTGGAGTTGGTGGCATGTGAAACCCGCATGTGGAGCATTCGTTTGTGTGGGATGCTCTACCAGGTTCATTCCTAGATAATGCACTCAAAGGGCACTAAGCATAGAGTGTGAAAACTGAGTTTCCTTGAGAGCTGCTTGGAAGCCTGATGGTGTGTGAAGTTAGTGAGCCAAATGGAGTTGTTCTCCCACAAGAACCACAAGGCTGATCCTTCTTCAATATGCCATTCACCAACATGCAGTGTTTCCTTGATTGAATTAGCTCTCACACCAATATTTGCGTCTAGAGCCTTTGCATTGAGGGCTATCTGAAAACGGCTGTGGCGCTGAAGTTGCCTGTGAATGTGGAGTTTGGTGGCTTGTGAAACCCGCATGTGGAGCATTCGTTTGTGTGGGATGCTCACCAAGTTTCATTTCAGTCCTAGGTAATGCACTCAAAGGGCACTAAGCATAGAGTGTGAAAACTGAGTTTCCTTGAGAGCTGCTTGGAAGCCTGATGGTGTGTGAAGTTAGTGAGCCAAATGGAGTTGTTCTCCCACAAGAACCACTCGGCTGATCCTTCTTCAATACGCCCTTCACCAACATGCATTGTTTCCTTGATTGAATTAGCTCTCACACCAATATTTGCGTCTAGAGCCTTTGCATTGAGGGCTATCTGAAAACGTGTGTGGCGTTGAAGTTGCCTGTGAATGTGGAGTTGGTGGCATGTGAAACCCGCATGTGGAGCATTCGTTTGTGTGGGATGCTCTACCAGGTTCATTCCTAGATAATGCACTCAAAGGGCACTAAGCATAGAGTGTGAAAACTGAGTTTCCTTGAGAGCTGCTTGGAAGCCTGATGGTGTGTGAAGTTAGTGAGCCAAATGGAGTAGTTCTCCCACAAGAACCACTCGGCTGATCCTTCTTCAATATGCCCTTCACCAACATGCAGTGTTTCCTTGATTGAATTAGCTCTCACCCCAATATTTGCGTCTAGAGCCTTTGCATTGAGGGCTATCTGAAAACGGCTGTGGCGCGGAAGTTGCCTGTGAATGTGGAGTTGGTGGCATGTGAAACCCGCATGTGGAGCATTCGTTTGTGTGGGATGCTCACCAAGCTTCATTTCAGTGCTAGGCACTCAAAGGGCACTAAGCATAGAGTGTGAAAACTGAGTTTCCTTGAGAGCTGCTTGGAAGCCTAATGGTGTGTGAAGTTAGTGAGCCAAATGGAGTTGTTCTGCCACAAGAACCACTCGGCTGATCCTTCTTCAATATGCCCTTCACAAACATGCAGTGTTTCCTTGATTGAATTAGCTCTCACACCAATATTTGTGTCTAGAGCCTTTGCATTGAGGGCTATCTGAAAAGGGCTGTGGCGCTGAAGTTGCCTGTGAATGTGGAGTTGGTGGCATGTGAAACCCGCATGTGGAGCATTCGTTTGTGTGGGATGCTCACCAGGTTCATTCCTAGATAATGAACTCAAAGAGCACAAAGCATAGAGTGTGAAAACTGAGTTTCCTTGAGAGCTGCTTGGAAGCCTGATGGTGTGTGAAGTTAGTGAGAAAAATGGAGTTGTTCTCCCACAAGAACCACTCGGCTGATCCTTCTTCAATACGCCCTTCACCAACATGCAGTGCTTCCTTGATTGAATTAGCTCTCACACCAATATTTGTGTCTAGGGCCTTTGCATTGAGGGCTATCCGAAAACGGCTGTGGAGCTGAAGTTGCCTGTGAATGTGGAGTTGGTGGCATGTGAAACCCGCATGTGGAGCATTCGTTTGTGTGGGATGCTCTACCAGGTTCATTCCTAGATAATGCACTCAAAGGGCACTAAGAATAGAGTGTGAAAACTGAGTTTCCTTGAGAGCTGCTTGGAAGCCTGATGGTGTGTGAAGTTAGTGAGCCAAATGTAGTTGTTCTCCCACAAGAACCACTCGGCTGATCCTTCTTCAATATGCCCTTCACCAACATGCACTGTTTCCTTGATTGAATTAGCTCTCACACCAATATTTACGTCTAGACTCTTTGCATTGAGGGCTATCTGAAAACGGCTGTGGCGTTGAAGTTGCCTGTGAATGTGGAGTTGGTGGCATGTGAAACCCGCATGTGGAGCATTCGTTTGTGTGGGATGCTCTACCAGGTTCATTCCTAGATAATGCACTAAAAGGGCACTAAGCATAGAGTGTGAAAACTGAGTTTCCTTGAGAGCTGCTTGGAAGCCTGATGGTGTGTGAAGTTAGTGAGCCAAATGGAGTTGTTCTCCCACAAGAACCACTCGGCTGATCCTTCTTCAATATGCCCTTCACCAACATGCAGTGTTTCCTTGATTGAATTAGCTCTCACACCAATATTTGCGTCTAGAGCCTTTGCATTGAGGGCTATCTGAAAACGGCTGTGGCGCTGAAGTTGCCTGTGAATGTGGAGTTGGTGGCATGTGAAACCCGCATGTGGAGCATTCGTTTGCGAGGGATGCTCACCATCTTCATTTCATTCCTAGGCACTCAAAGGGCACTAAGCATAGAGTGTGAAAACTGAGTTTCTTTGAGAGCTTCTTGGAAGCCTGATGGTGTGTGAAGTTAGTGAGCCAAATGGAGTTGTTCTCCCACAAGAACCACTCGGCTGATCCTTCTTCAATATGCTCTTCACCAACATGCAGTGTTTCCTTGATTGAATTAGCTCTCACACCAATATTTGCGTCTAGAGCCTTTGCATTGAGGGCTATCTGAAAACGGCTGTGGCGCGGAAGTTGCCTGTGAATGTGGAGTTGGTGGCATGTGAAACCCGCATGTGGAGCATTCGTTTGTGTGGGATGCTCTACCAGGTTCATTCCTAGATAATGCACTTAAAGGGCACTAAGCATAGAGTGTGAAAACTGAGTTTCCTTGAGAGCTGCTTGGAAGCCTGATGGTGTGTGAAGTTAGTGAGCCAAATGGAGTTGTTCTCCCACAAGAACCACTCGGCTGATCCTTCTTCAATATGCCCTTCAGCAACATGCAGTGTTTCCTTGATTGAATTAGCTCTCACCCCAATATTTGCGTCTAGAGCCTTTGCATTGAGGGCTATCTGAAAACGGCTGTGGCGCTGAAGTTGCCTGTGAATGTGGAGTTGGTGGCATGTGAAACCCGCATGTGGAGCATTCGTTTGTGTGGGATGCTCACCAAGCTTCATTTCAGTGCTAGGCACTCAAAGGGCACTAAGCATAGAGTGTGAAAACTGAGTTTCCTTGAGAGCTGCTTGGAAGCCTAATGGTGTGTGAAGTTAGTGAGCCAAATGGAGTTGTTCTGCCACAAGAACCACTCGGCTGATCCTTCTTCAATATGCCCTTCAGCAACATGCAGTGTTTCCTTGATTGAATTACCTCTCACACCAATATTTGTGTCTAGAGCCTTTGCATTGAGGGCTATCTGAAAAGGGCTGTGGCGCTGAAGTTGCCTGTGAATGTGGAGTTGGTGGCATGTGAAACCCGCATGTGGAGCATTCGTTTGTGTGGGATGCTCTACCAGGTTCATTCCTAGATAATGAACTCAAAGAGCACAAAGCATAGAGTGTGAAAACTGAGTTTCCTTGAGAGCTGCTTGGAAGCCTGATGGTGTGTGAAGTTAGTGAGAAAAATGGAGTTGTTCTCCCACAAGAACCACTCGGCTGATCCTTCTTCAATACGCCCTTCACCAACATGCAGTGCTTCCTTGATTGAATTAGCTCTCACACCAATATTTGTGTCTAGGGCCTTTGCATT
Organism: Ochotona princeps; assembly: GCF_030435755.1. Taxonomy (NCBI): domain Eukaryota; kingdom Metazoa; phylum Chordata; class Mammalia; order Lagomorpha; family Ochotonidae; genus Ochotona; species Ochotona princeps. The sequence goes on along the minus strand of NW_026700511.1, from coordinate 32,290 downwards.
GAGGGCTATCCGAAAAACGGCTGTGGAGCTGAAGTTGCCTGTGAATGTGGAGTTGGTGGCATGTGAAACCCGCATGTGGAGCATTCGTTTGTGTGGGATGGTCTACCAGGTTCATTCCTAGATAATGCACTCAAAGGGCACTAAGCATAGAGTGTGAAAACTGAGTTTCCTTGAGAGCTGCTTGGAAGCCTGATGGTGTGTGAAGTTAGTGAGCCAAATGGAGTTGTTCTCCCACAAGAACCACTCGGCTGATCCTTCTTCAATATGCCCTTCACCAACATGCAGTGTTTCCTTGATTGAATTAGCTCTCACCAAAATATTTGCGTCTAGAGCCTTTGCATTGAGGGCTATCTGAAAACGTGTGTGGCGTTGAAGTTGCCTGTGAATGTGGAGTTGGTGGCATGTGAAACCCGCATGTGGAGCATTCGTTTGTGTGGGATGCTCTACCAGGTTCATTCCTAGATAATGCACTAAAAGGGCACTAAGCATAGAGTGTGAAAACTGAGTTTCCTTGAGAGCTGCTTGGAAGCCTGATGGTGTGTGAAGTTAGTGAGCCAAATGGAGTTGTTCTCCCACAAGAACCACTCGGCTGATCCTTCTTCAATATGCCCTTCACCAACATGCAGTGTTTCCTTGATTGAATTAGCTCTCACAACAATATTTGCGTCTAGAGCCTTTGCATTGAGGGCTATCTGAAAACGGCTGTGGCGCTGAAGTTGCCTGTGAATGTGGAGTTGGTGGCATGTGAAACCCGCATGTGGAGCATTCGTTTGCGAGGGATGCTCACCAAGCTTCATTTCATTCCTAGGCACTCAAAGGGCACTAAGCATAGAGTGTGAAAACTGAGTTTCTTTGAGAGCTTCTTGGAAGCCTGATGGTGTGTGAAGTTAGTGAGCCAAATGGAGTTGTTCTCCCACAAGAACCACTCGGCTGATCCTTCTTCAATATGCTCTTCACCAACATGCAGTGTTTCCTTGATTGAATTAGCTCTCACATCAATATTTGCGTCTAGAGCCTTTGCATTGAGGGCTATCTGAAAACGGCTGTGGCGCTGAAGTTGCCTGTGAATGTGGAGTTGGTGGCATGTGAAACCCGCATGTGGAGCATTCGTTTGTGTGGGATGCTCTACCAGGTTCATTCCTAGATAATGCACTTAAAGGGCACTAAGCATAGAGTGTGAAAACTGAGTTTCCTTGAGAGCTGCTTGGAAGCCTGATGGTGTGTGAAGTTAGTGAGCCAAATGGAGTTGTTCTCCCACAAGAACCACTCGGCTGATCCTTCTTCAATATGCCCTTCACCAACATGCAGTGTTTCCTTGATTGAATTAGCTCTCACACCAATATTTGCGTCTAGAGCCTTTGCATTGAGGGCTATCTGAAAACGTGTGTGGCGTTGAAGTTGCCTGTGAATGTGGAGTTGGTGGCATGTGAAACGCGCATGTGGAGCATTCGTTTGTGTGGGATGCTCTACCAGGTTCATTCCTAGATAATGCACTCAAAGGGCACTAAGCATAGAGTGTGAAAACTGTTTTTCCTTGAGAGCTGCTTGGAAGCCTGATGGTGTGTGAAGTTAGTGAGCCAAATGGAGTTGTTCTCCCACAAGAACCACTCGGCTGATCCTTCTTCAATATGCCCTTCACCAACATGCAGTGTTTCCTTGATTGAATTAGCTCTCACACCAATATTTGCGTCTAGAGCCTTTGCATTGAGGGCTATCTGAAAACGGCTGTGGCGCTGAAGTTGCCTGTGAATGTGGAGTTGGTGGCATGTGAAACCCGCATGTGGAGCATTCGTTTGTGTGGGATGCTCACCAAGCTTCATTTCAGTGCTAGGCACTCAAAGGGCACTAAGCATAGAGTGTGAAAACTGAGTTTCCTTGAGAGCTGCTTGGAAGCCTAATGGTGTGTGAAGTTAGTGAGCCAAATGGAGTTGTTCTGCCACAAGAACCACTCGGCTGATCCTTCTTCAATATGCCCTTCACCAACATGCAGTGTTTCCTTGATTGAATTAGCTCTCACACCAATATTTGTGTCTAGAGCCTTTGCATTGAGGGCTATCTGAAAACGCTTGTGGCGCTGAAGTTGCCTGTGAATGTGGAGTTGGTGGCATGTGAAACCCGCATGTGGAGCACTCGTTTGTGTGGGATGCTCACCAGGTTCATTCCTAGATAATGAACTCAAAGAGCACTAAGCATAGAGTGTGAAAACTGAGTTTCCTTGAGAGCTGCTTGGAAGCCTGATGGTGTGTGAAGTTAGTGAGAAAAATGGAGTTGTTCTCCCACAGGAACCACTCGGCTGATCCTTCTTCAATACGCCCTTCACCAACATGCAGTGCTTCCTTGATTGAATTAGCTCTCACACCAATATTTGTGTCTAGGGCCTTTGCATTGAGGGCTATCCGAAAACGGCTGTGGAGCTGAAGTTGCCTGTGAATGTGGAGTTGGTGGCATGTGAAACCCGCATGTGGAGCATTCGTTTGTGTGGGATGCTCTACCAGGTTCATTCCTAGATAATGCACTCAAAGGGCACTAAGCATAGAGTGTGAAAACTGAGTTTCCTTGAGAGCTGCTTGGAAGCCTGATGGTGTGTGAAGTTAGTGAGCCAAATGGAGTTGTTCTCCCACAAGAACCACTCGGCTGATCCTTCTTCAATATGCCCTTCACCAACATGCAGTGTTTCCTTGATTGAATTAGCTCTCACACCAATATTTGCGTCTAGAGCCTTTGCATTGAGGGCTATCTGAAAACGTGTGTGGCGTTGAAGTTGCCTGTGAATGTGGAGTTGGTGGCATGTGAAACCCGCATGTGGAGCATTCGTTTCTGTGGGATGCTCTACCAGGTTCATTCCTAGATAATGCACTAAAAGGGCACTAAGCATAGAGTGTGAAAACTGAGTTTCCTTGAGAGCTGCTTGGAAGCCTGATGGTGTGTGAAGTTAGTGAGCCAAATGGAGTTGTTCTCCCACAAGAACCACTCGGCTGATCCTTCTTCAATATGCCCTTCACCAACATGCAGTGTTTCCTTGATTGAATTAGCTCTCACACCAATATTTGCGTCTAGAGCCTTTGCATTGAGGGCTATCTGAAAACGTGTGTGGCGTTGAAGTTGCCTGTGAATGTGGAGTTGGTGGCATGTGAAACGCGCATGTGGAGCATTCGTTTGTGTGGGATGCTCTACCAGGTTCATTCCTAGATAATGCACTCAAAGGGCACTAAGCATAGAGTGTGAAAACTGAGTTTCCTTGAGAGCTGCTTGGAAGCCTGATGGTGTGTGAAGTTAGTGAGCCAAATGGAGTTGTTCTCCCACAAGAACCACTCGGCTGATCCTTCTTCAATATGCCCTTCACCAACATGCACTGTTTCCTTGATTGAATTAGCTCTCACACCAATATTTACGTCTAGACTCTTTGCATTGAGGGCTATCTGAAAACGGCTGTGGCGTTGAAGTTGCCTGTGAATGTGGAGTTGGTGGCATGTGAAACCCGCATGTGGAGCATTCGTTTGTGTGGGATGCTCTACCAGGTTCATTCCTAGATAATGCACTAAAAGGGCACTAAGCATAGAGTGTGAAAACTGAGTTTCCTTGAGAGCTGCTTGGAAGCCTGATGGTGTGTGAAGTTAGTGAGCCAAATGGAGTTGTTCTCCCACAAGAACCACTCGGCTGATCCTTCTTCAATATGCCCTTCACCAACATGCAGTGTTTCCTTGATTGAATTAGCTCTCACACCAATATTTGCGTCTAGAGCCTTTGCATTGAGGGCTATCTGAAAACGGCTGTGGCGCGGAAGTTGCCTGTGAATGTGGAGTTGGTGGCATGTGAAACCCGCATGTGGAGCATTCGTTTGTGTGGGATGCTCTACCAGGTTCATTCCTAGATAATGCACTTAAAGGGCACTAAGCATAGAGTGTGAAAACTGAGTTTCCTTGAGAGCTGCTTGGAAGCCTGATGGTGTGTGAAGTTAGTGAGCCAAATGGAGTTGTTCTCCCACAAGAACCACTCGGCTGATCCTTCTTCAATATGCCCTTCACCAACATGCATTGTTTCCTTGATTGAATTAGCTCTGACACCAATATTTGCGTCTAGAGCCTTTGCATTGAGGGCTATCTGAAAACGTGTGTGGCGTTGAAGTTGCCTGTGAATGTGGAGTTGGTGGCATGTGAAACGCGCATGTGGAGCATTCGTTTGTGTGGGATGCTCTACCAGGTTCATTCCTAGATAATGCACTCAAAGGGCACTAAGCATAGAGTGTGAAAACTGAGTTTCCTTGAGAGCTGCTTGGAAGCCTGATGGTGTGTGAAGTTAGTGAGCCAAATGGAGTTGTTCTCCCACAAGAACCACTCGGCTGATCCTTCTTCAATATGCCCTTCACCAACATGCAGTGTTTCCTTGATTGAATTAGCTCTCACACCAATATTTGCGTCTAGAGCCTTTGCATTGAGGGCTATCTGAAAACGGCTGTGGCGCTGAAGTTGCCTGTGAATGTGGAGTTGGTGGCATGTGAAACCCGCATGTGGAGCATTCGTTTGTGTGGGATGCTCACCAAGCTTCATTTCAGTGCTAGGCACTCAAAGGGCACTAAGCATAGAGTGTGAAAACTGAGTTTCCTTGAGAGCTGCTTGGAAGCCTAATGGTGTGTGAAGTTAGTGAGCCAAATGGAGTTGTTCTGCCACAAGAACCACTCGGCTGATCCTTCTTCAATATGCCCTTCACCAACATGCAGTGTTTCCTTGATTGAATTAGCTCTCACACCAATATTTGTGTCTAGAGCCTTTGCATTGAGGGCTATCTGAAAACGCTTGTGGCGCTGAAGTTGCCTGTGAATGTGGAGTTGGTGGCATGTGAAACCCGCATGTGGAGCATTCGTTTGTGTGGGATGCTCACCAGGTTCATTCCTAGATAATGCACTCAAAGGGCACTAAGCATAGAGTGTGAAAACTGAGTTTCCTTGAGAGCTGCTTGGAAGCCTGATGGTGTGTGAAGTTAGTGAGCCAAATGGAGTTGTTCTCCCACAAGAAACCACTCGGCTGATCCTTCTTCAATATGCCCTTCACCAACATGCAGAGTTTCCTTGATTGAATTAGCTCTCACACCAATATTTGCGTCTAGAGCCTTTGCATTGAGGGCTATCTGAAAACGGCTGTGGCGCTGAAGTTGCCTGAGATGTGGAGTTGGTGGCATGTGAAACCCGCATGTGGAGCATTCGTTTGTGTGGGATGCTCTACCAGGTTCATTCCTAGATAATGCACTCAAAGGGCACTAAGCATAGAGTGTGAAAACTGAGTTTCCTTGAGAGCTGCTTGGAAGCCTGATGGTGTGTGAAGTTAGTGAGCCAAATGGAGTTGTTCTCCCACAAGAACCACTCGGCTGATCCTTCTTCAATATGCCCTTCACCAACATGCACTGTTTCCTTGATTGAATTAGCTCTCACACCAATATTTACGTCTAGACTCTTTGCATTGAGGGCTATCTGAAAACGGCTGTGGCGTTGAAGTTGCCTGTGAATGTGGAGTTGGTGGCATGTGAAACCCGCATGTGGAGCATTCGTTTGTGTGGGATGCTCTACCAGGTTCATTCCTAGATAATGCACTCAAAGGGCACTAAGCATAGAGTGTGAAAACTGAGTTTCCTTGAGAGCTGCTTGGAAGGCTGATGGTGTGTGAAGTTAGTGAGCCAAATGGAGTTGTTCTCCCACAAGAACCACTCGGCTGATCCTTCTTCAATATGCCCCTCACCAACATGCAGTGTTTCCTTGATTGAATTAGCTCTCACACCAATATTTGCGTCTAGAGCCTTTGCATTGAGGGCTATCTGAAAACGGCTGTGGCGCTGAAGTTGCCTGTGAATGTGGAGTTGGTGGCATGTGAAACCCGCATGTGGAGCATTCGTTTGTGTGGGATGCTCTACCAGGTTCATTCCTAGATAATGCACTCAAAGGGCACTAAGCAGAGTGTGAAAACTGAGTTTCCTTGAGAGCTGCTTGGAAGCCTGATGGTGTGTGAAGTTAGTGAGCCAAATGGAGTTGTTCTCCCACAAGAACCACTCGGCTGATCCTTCTTCAATATGCCCTTCACCAACATGCAGTGTTTCCTTGATTGAATTAGCTCTCACACCAATATTTGTGTCTAGACTCTTTGCATTGAGGGCTATCTGAAAACATCTGTGGCGTTGAAGTTGCCTGTGAATGTGGAGTTGGTGGCATGTGAAACCCGCATGTGGAGCATTCGTTTGTGTGGGGATGCTCTACCAGGTTCATTCCTAGATAATGCACTCAAAGGGCACTAAGCATAGAGTGTGAAAACTGAGTTTCCTTGAGAGCTGCTTGGAAGCCTGATGGTGTGTGAAGTTAGTGAGCCAAATGGAGTTGTTCTCCCACAAGAACCACTCGGCTGATCCTTCTTCAATATGCCCTTCACCAACATGCAGTGTTTCCTTGACTGAATTAGCTCTCACACCAATATTTGCGTATAGAGCCTTTGCATTGAGGGCTATCTGAAAACGTCTGTGGCATTGAAGTTGCCTGTGAATGTGGAGTTGGTGGCATGTGAAACCCGCATGTGGAGCATTCGTTTGTGTGGGATGCTCTACCAGGTTCATTCCTAGATAATGCACTCAAAGGGCACTAAGCATAGAGTGTGAAAACTGAGTTTCCTTGAGAGCTGCTTGGAAGCCTGATGGTGTGTGAAGTTACTGAACCAAATGGAGTTGTTCTCCCACAAGAACCACTCGGCTGATCCTTCTTCAATATGCCCTTCACCAACATGCAGAGTTTCCTTGATTGAATTAGCTCTCACACCAATATTTGCGTCTAGAGCCTTTGCATTGAGGGCTATCTGAAAACGGCTGTGGCGCTGAAGTTGCCTGAGAATGTGGAGTTGGTGGCATGTGAAACCCGCATGTGGAGCATTCGTTTGTGTGGGATGCTCTACCAGGTTCATTCCTAGATAATGCACTAAAAGGGCACTAAGCAGAGTGTGAAAACTGAGTTTCCTTGAGAGCTGCTTGGAAGCCTGATGGTGTGTGAAGTTAGTGAGCCAAATGGAGTTGTTCTCCCACAAGAACCACTCGGCTGATCCTTCTTCAATATGCCCTTCACCAACATGCAGTGTTTCCTTGATTGAATTAGCTCTCACACCAATATTTGTGTCTAGACTCTTTGCATTGAGGGCTATCTGAAAACATCTGTGGCGTTGAAGTTGCCTCTGATTGCCTCTGAATGTGGAGTTGGTGGCATGTGAAACCGCATGTGGAGCATTCGTTTGTGTGGGATGCTCTACCAGGTTCATTCCTAGATAATGCACTCAAAGGGCACTAAGCATAGAGTGTGAAAACTGAGTTTCCTTGAGAGCTGCTTGGAAGCCTGATGGTGTGTGAAGTTACTGAGCCAAATGGAGTTGTTCTGCCACAAGAACCACTCGGCTGATCCTTCTTCAATATGCCCTTCACCAACATGCAGAGTTTCCTTGATTGAATTAGCTCTCACACCAATATTTGCGTCTAGAGCCTTTGCATTGAGGGCTATCTGAAAACGGCTGTGGCGCTGAAGTTGCCTGAGAATGTGGAGTTGGTGGCATGTGAAACCCCGCATGTGGAGCATTCGTTTGTGTGGGATGCTCACCAGGTTCATTCCTAGATAATGAACTCAAAGAGCACAAAGCATAGAGTGTGAAAACTGAGTTTCCTTGAGAGCTGCTTGGAAGCCTGATGGTGTGTGAAGTTAGTGAGAAAAATGGAGTTGTTCTCCCACAAGAACCACTCGGCTGATCCTTCTTCAATACGCCCTTCACCAACATGCAGTGCTTCCTTGATTGAATTAGCTCTCACACCAATATTTGTGTCTAGGCCTTTGCATTGAGGGCTATCCGAAAACGGCTGTGGAGCTGAAGTTGCCTGTGAATGTGGAGTTGGTGGCATGTGAAACCCGCATGTGGAGCATTCGTTTGTGTGGGATGCTCTACCAGGTTCATTCCTAGATAATGCACTCAAAGGGCACTAAGAATAGAGTGTGAAAACTGAGTTTCCTTGAGAGCTGCTTGGAAGCCTGATGGTGTGTGAAGTTAGTGAGCCAAATGGAGTTGTTCTCCCACAAGAACCACTCGGCTGATCCTTCTTCAATATGCCCTTCACCAACATGCACTGTTTTCTTGATTGAATTAGCTCTCACCCCAATATTTACGTCTAGACTCTTTGCATTGAGGGCTATCTGAAAACGGCTGTGGCGTTGAAGTTGCCTGTGAATGTGGAGTTGGTGGCATGTGAAACCCGCATGTGGAGCATTCGTTTGTGTGGGATGCTCTACCAGGTTCATTCCTAGATAATGCACTCAAAGGGCACTAAGCATAGAGTGTGAAAACTGAGTTTCCTTGAGAGCTGCTTGGAAGCCTGATGTGTGTGAAGTTAGTGAGCCAAATGGAGTTGTTCTCCCACAAGAACCACTCGGCTGATCCTTCTTCAATATGCCCTTCACCAACATGCAGTGTTTCCTTGATTGAATTAGCTCTCACAACAATATTTGCGTCTAGAGCCTTTGCATTGAGGGCTATCTGAAAACGGCTGTGGCGCTGAAGTTGCCTGTGAATGTGGAGTTGGTGGCATGTGAAACCCGCATGTGGAGCATTCGTTTGTGTGGGATGCTCTACAGGTTCATTCCTAGATAATGCACTCAAAGGGCACTAAGCAGAGTGTGAAAACTGAGTTTCCTTGAGAGCTGCTTGGAAGCCTGATGGTGTGTGAAGTTAGTGAGCCAAATGGAGTTGTTCTCCCACAAGAACCACTCGGCTGATCCTTCTTCAATATGCCCTTCACCAACATGCAGTGTTTCCTTGATTGAATTAGCTCTCACACCAATATTGTGTCTAGACTCTTTGCATTGAGGGCTATCTGAAAACATCTGTGGCGTTGAAGTTGCCTCTGAATGTGGAGTTGGTGGCATGTGAAACCCGCATGTGGAGCATTCGTTTGTGTGGGATGCTCTACCAGGTTCATTCCTAGATAATGCACTCAAAGGGCACTAAGCATAGAGTGTGAAAACTGAGTTTCCTTGAGAGCTGCTTGGAAGCCTGATGGTGTGTGAAGTTAGTGAGCCAAATGGAGTTGTTCTCCCACAAGAACCACTCGGCTGATCCTTCTTCAATATGCCCTTCACCAACATGCAGTGTTTCCTTGACTGAATTAGCTCTCACACCAATATTTGCGTATAGAGCCTTTGCATTGAGGCTATCTGAAAACGTCTGTGGCATTGAAGTTGCCTGTGAATGTGGAGTTGGTGGCATGTGAAACCCGCATGTGGAGCATTCGTTTGTGTGGGATACTCACCAAGCTTCATTTCAGTCCTAGGCACTCAAAGGGCACTAAGCATAGAGTGTGAAAACTGAGTTTCCTTGAGAGCTGCTTGGAAGCCTGATGGTGTGTGAAGTTACTGAACCAAATGGAGTTGTTCTCCCACAAGAACCACTCGGCTGATCCTTCTTCAATATGCCCTTCACCAACATGCAGAGTTTCCTTGATTGAATTAGCTCTCACACCAATATTTGCGTCTAGAGCCTTTGCATTGAGGGCTATCTGAAAACGGCTGTGGCGCAGAAGTTGCCTGAGAATGTGGAGTTGGTGGCATGTGAAACCCGCATGTGGAGCATTCGTTTGTGTGGGATGCTCTACCAGGTTCATTCCTAGATAATGCACTCAAAGGGCACTAAGCATAGAGTGTGAAAACTGAGTTTCCTTGAGAGCTGCTTGGAAGCCTGATGGTGTGTGAAGTTACTGAGCCAAAATGGAGTTGTTCTGCCACAAGAACCACTCGGCTGATCCTTCTTCAATATGCCCTTCACCAACATGCAGAGTTTCCTTGATTGAATTAGCTCTCACACCAATATTTGCGTCTAGAGCCTTTGCATTGAGGGCTATCTGAAAACGGCTGTGGCGCTGAAGTTGCCTGTGAATGTGGAGTTGGTGGCATGTGAAACCCGCATGTGGAGCATTCGTTTGTGTGGGATGCTCACCAGGTTCATTCCTAGATAATGAACTCAAAGAGCACAAAGCATAGAGTGTGAAAACTGAGTTTCCTTGAGAGCTGCTTGGAAGCCTGATGGTGTGTGAAGTTAGTGAGAAAAATGGAGTTGTTCTCCCACAAGAACCACTCGGCTGATCCTTCTTCAATACGCCCTTCACCAACATGCAGTGCTTCCTTGATTGAATTAGCTCTCACACCAATATTTGTGTCTAGGGCCTTTGCATTGAGGGCTATCCGAAAACGGCTGTGGAGCTGAAGTTGCCTGTGAATGTGGAGTTGGTGGCATGTGAAACCCGCATGTGGAGCATTCGTTTGTGTGGGATGCTCTACCAGGTTCATTCCTAGATAATGCACTCAAAGGGCACTAAGAATAGAGTGTGAAAACTGAGTTTCCTTGAGAGCTGCTTGGAAGCCTGATGGTGTGTGAAGTTAGTGAGCCAAATGGAGTTGTTCTCCCACAAGAACCACTCGGCTGATCCTTCTTCAATATGCCCTTCACCAACATGCACTGTTTCTTGATTGAATTAGCTCTCACCCCAATATTTACGTCTAGACTCTTTGCATTGAGGGCTATCTGAAAACGGCTGTGGCGTTGAAGTTGCCTGTGAATGTGGAGTTGGTGGCATGTGAAACCCGCATGTGAGCATTCGTTTGTGTGGGATGCTCTACCAGGTTCATTCCTAGATAATGCACTCAAAGGGCACTAAGCATAGAGTGTGAAAACTGAGTTTCCTTGAGAGCTGCTTGGAAGCCTGATGGTGTGTGAAGTTAGTGAGCCAAATGGAGTTGTTCTCCCACAAGAACCACTCGGCTGATCCTTCTTCAATATGCCCTTCACCAACATGCAGTGTTTCCTTGATTGAATTAGCTCTCACAACAATATTTGCGTCTAGAGCCTTTGCATTGAGGGCTATCTGAAAACGGCTGTGGCGCTGAAGTTGCCTGTGAATGTGGAGTTGGTGGCATGTGAAACCCGCATGTGGAGCATTCGTTTGCGAGAAATGCTCACCAAGCTTCATTTCATTCCTAGGCACTCAAAGGGCACTAAGCATAGAGTGTGAAAACTGAGTTTCTTTGAGAGCTTCTTGGAAGCCTGATGGTGTGTGAAGTTAGTGAGCCAAATGGAGTTGTTCTCCCACAAGAACCACTCGGCTGATCCTTCTTCAATATGCTCTTCACCAACATGCAGTGTTTCCTTGATTGAATTAGCTCTCACACCAATATTTGCGTCTAGAGCCTTTGCATTGAGGGCTATCTGAAAACGGCTGTGGCGCTGAAGTTGCCTGTGAATGTGGAGTTGGTGGCATGTGAAACCCGCATGTGGAGCATTCGTTTGTGTGGGATGCTCACCAAGCTTCATTTCAGTGCTAGGCACTCAAAGGGCACTAAGCATAGAGTGTGAAAACTGAGTTTCCTTGAGAGCTGCTTGGAAGCCTAATGGTGTGTGAAGTTAGTGAGCCAAATGGAGTTGTTCTGCCACAAGAACCACTCGGCTGATCCTTCTTCAATATGCCCTTCAGCAACATGCAGTGTTTCCTTGATTGAATTACCTCTCACACCAATATTTGTGTCTAGAGCCTTTGCATTGAGGGCTATCTGAAAACGGCTGTGGCGCTGAAGTTGCCTGTGAATGTGGAGTTGGTGGCATGTGAAACCCGCATGTGGAGCATTCGTTTGTGTTGGATGCTCACCAGGTTCATTCCTAGATAATGAACTCAAAGAGCACAAAGCATAGAGTGTGAAAACTGAGTTTCCTTGAGAGCTGCTTGGAAGCCTGATGGTGTGTGAAGTTAGTGAGAAAAATGGAGTTGTTCTCCCACAAGAACCACTCGGCTGATCCTTCTTCAATACGCCCTTCACCAACATGCAGTGCTTCCTTGATTGAATTAGCTCTCACACCAATATTTGTGTCTAGGGCCTTTGCATTGAGGGCTATCCGAAAACTGCTGTGGAGCTGAAGTTGCCTGTGAATGTGGAGTTGGTGGCATGTGAAACCCGCATGTGGAGCATTCGTTTGTGTGGGATGCTCTACCAGGTTCATTCCTAGATAATGCACTCAAAGGGCACTAAGCATAGAGTGTGAAAACTGAGTTTCCTTGAGAGCTGCTTGGAAGCCTGATGGTGTGTGAAGTTAGTGAGCCAAATGGAGTTGTTCTCCCACAAGAACCACTCGGCTGATCCTTCTTCAATATGCCCTTCACCAACATGCAGTGTTTCCTTGATTGAATTAGCTCTCACACCAATATTTGCGTCTAGAGCCTTTGCATTGAGGGCTATCTGAAAACGTGTGTGGCGTTGAAGTTGCCTGTGAATGTGGAGTTGGTGGCATGTGAAACCCGCATGTGGAGCATTCGTTTGTGTGGGATGCTCTACCAGGTTCATTCCTAGATAATGCACTAAAAGGGCACTAAGCATAGAGTGTGAAAACTGAGTTTCCTTGAGAGCTGCTTGGAAGCCTGATGGTGTGTGAAGTTAGTGAGCCAAATGGAGTTGTTCTCCCACAAGAACCACTCGGCTGATCCTTCTTCAATATGCCCTTCACCAACATGCAGTGTTTCCTTGATTGAATTAGCTCTCACAACAATATTTGCGTCTAGAGCCTTTGCATTGAGGGCTATCTGAAAACGGCTGTGGCGCTGAAGTTGCCTGTGAATGTGGAGTTGGTGGCATGTGAAACCCGCATGTGGAGCATTCGTTTGCGAGGGATGCTCACCAAGCTTCATTTCATTCCTAGGCACTCAAAGGGCACTAAGCATAGAGTGTGAAAACTGAGTTTCTTTGAGAGCTTCTTGGAAGCCTGATGGTGTGTGAAGTTAGTGATCCAAATGGAGTTGTTCTCCCACAAGAACCACTCGGCTGATCCTTCTTCAATATGCTCTTCACCAACATGCAGTGTTTCCTTGATTGAATTAGCTCTCACACCAATATTTGCGTCTAGAGCCTTTGCATTGAGGGCTATCTGAAAACGGCTGTGGCGCTGAAGTTGCCTGTGAATGTGGAGTTGGTGGCATGTGAAACCCGCATGTGGAGCATTCGTTTGTGTGGGATGCTCTACCAGGTTCATTCCTAGATAATGCACTTAAAGGGCACTAAGCATAGAGTGTGAAAACTGAGTTTCCTTGAGAGCTGCTTGGAAGCCTGATGGTGTGTGAAGTTAGTGAGCCAAATGGAGTTGTTCTCCCACAAGAACCACTCGGCTGATCCTTCTTCAATATGCCCTTCACCAACATGCAGTGTTTCCTTGATTGAATTAGCTCTCACACCAATATTTGCGTCTAGAGCCTTTGCATTGAGGGCTATCTGAAAACGTGTGTGGCGTTGAAGTTGCCTGTGAATGTGGAGTTGGTGGCATGTGAAACGCGCATGTGGAGCATTCGTTTGTGTGGGATGCTCTACCAGGTTCATTCCTAGATAATGCACTCAAAGGGCACTAAGCATAGAGTGTGAAAACTGAGTTTCCTTGAGAGCTGCTTGGAAGCCTGATGGTGTGTGAAGTTAGTGAGCCAAATGGAGTTGTTCTCCCACAAGAACCACTCGGCTGATCCTTCTTCAATATGCCCTTCACCAACATGCAGTGTTTCCTTGATTGAATTAGCTCTCACACCAATATTTACGTCTAGACTCTTTGCATTGAGGGCTATCTGAAAACGGCTGTGGCGCTGAAGTTGCCTGTGAATGTGGAGTTGGTGGCATGTGAAACCCGCATGTGGAGCATTCGTTTGTGTGGGATGCTCACCAAGCTTCATTTCAGTGCTAGGCACTCAAAGGGCACTAAGCATAGAGTGTGAAAACTGAGTTTCCTTGAGAGCTGCTTGGAAGCCTAATGGTGTGTGAAGTTAGTGAGCCAAATGGAGTTGTTCTGCCACAAGAACCACTCGGCTGATCCTTCTTCAATATGCCCTTCACCAACATGCAGTGTTTCCTTGATTGAATTAGCTCTCACACCAATATTTGTGTCTAGAGCCTTTGCATTGAGGGCTATCTGAAAACGCTTGTGGCGCTGAAGTTGCCTGTGAATGTGGAGTTGGTGGCATGTGAAACCCGCATGTGGAGCATTCGTTTGTGTGGGATGCTCACCAGGTTCATTCCTAGATAATGAACTCAAAGGGCACTAAGCATAGAGTGTGAAAACTGAGTTTCCTTGAGAGCTGCTTGGAAGCCTGATGGTGTGTGAAGTTAGTGAGCCAAATGGAGTTGTTCTCCCACAAGAACCACTCGGCTGATCCTTCTTCAATATGCCCTTCACCAACATGCAGTGCTTCCTTGATTGAATTAGCTCTCACACCAATATTTGTGTCTAGAGCCTTTGCATTGAGGGCTATCCGAAAACGGCTGTGGCGCTGAAGTTGCCTGTGAATGTGGAGTTGGTGGCATGTGAAACCCGCATGTGGAGCATTCGTTTGTGTGGGATGCTCTACCAGGTTCATTCCTAGATAATGCACTCAAAGGGCACTAAGCATAGAGTGTGAAAACTGAGTTTCGTTGAGAGCTGCTTGGAAGCCTGATGGTGTGTGAAGTTAGTGAGCCAAATGGAGTTGTTCTCCCACAAGAACCACTCGGCTGATCCTTCTTCAATATGCCCTTCACCAACATGCACTGTTTCCTTGATTGAATTAGCTCTCACACCAATATTTACGTCTAGACTCTTTGCATTGAGGGCTATCTGAAAACGGCTGTGGCGTTGAAGTTGCCTGTGAATGTGGAGTTGGTGGCATGTGAAACCCGCATGTGGAGCATTCGTTTGTGTGGGATGCTCTACCAGGTTCATTCCTAGATAATGCACTCAAAGGGCACTAAGCATAGAGTGTGAAAACTGAGTTTCCTTGAGAGCTGCTTGGAAGGCTGATGGTGTGTGAAGTTAGTGAGCCAAATGGAGTTGTTCTCCCACAAGAACCACTCGGCTGATCCTTCTTCAATATGCCCTTCACCAACATGCAGTGTTTCCTTGATTGAATTAGCTCTCACACCAATATTTGCGTCTAGAGCCTTTGCATTGAGGGCTATCTGAAAACGGCTGTGGCGCTGAAGTTGCCTGTGAATGTGGAGTTGGTGGCATGTGAAACCCGCATGTGGAGCATTCGTTTGCGAGGGATGCTCACCAAGCTTCATTTCATTCCTAGGCACTCAAAGGGCACTAAGCATAGAGTGTGAAAACTGAGTTTCTTTGAGAGCTGCTTGGAAGCCTGATGGTGTGTGAAGTTAGTGAGCCAAATGGAGTTGTTCTCCCACAAGAACCACTCGGTTGATCCTTCTTCAATATGCTCTTCACCAACATGCAGTGTTTCCTTGATTGAATTAGCTCTCACACCAATATTTGTGTCTAGAGCCTTTGCATTGAGGGCTATCTGAAAACGGCTGTGGCGCGGAAGTTGCCTGTGAATGTGGAGTTGGTGGCATGTGAAACCCACATGTGGAGCATTCGTTTGTGTGGGATGCTCTACCAGGTTCATTCCTAGATAATGCACTTAAAGGGCACTAAGCATAGAGTGTGAAAACTGAGTTTCCTTGAGAGCTGCTTGGAAGCCTGATGGTGTGTGAAGTTAGTGAGCCAAATGGAGTTGTTCTCCCACAAGAACCACTCGGCTGATCCTTCTTCAATATGCCCTTCACCAACATGCATTGTTTCCTTGATTGAATTAGCTCTCACACCAATATTTGCGTCTAGAGCCTTTGCATTGAGGGCTATCTGAAAACGTGTGTGGCTTGAAGTTGCCTGTGAATGTGGAGTTGGTGGCATGTGAAACGCGCATGTGGAGCATTCGTTTGTGTGGGATGCTCTACCAGGTTCATTCCTAGATAATGCACTCAAAGGGCACTAAGCATAGAGTGTGAAAACTGAGTTTCCTTGAGAGCTGCTTGGAAGCCTGATGGTGTGTGAAGTTAGTGAGCCAAATGGAGTTGTTCTCCCACAAGAACCACTCGGCTGATCCTTCTTCAATATGCCCTTCACCAACATGCAGTGTTTCCTTGATTGAATTAGCTCTCACACCAATATTTGCGTCTAGAGCCTTTGCATTGAGGGCTATCTGAAAACGGCTGTGGCGCTGAAGTTGCCTGTGAATGTGGAGTTGGTGGCATGTGAAACCCGCATGTGGAGCATTCGTTTGTGTGGGATGCTCACCAAGCTTCATTTCAGTGCTAGGCACTCAAAGGGCACTAAGCATAGAGTGTGAAAACTGAGTTTCCTTGAGAGCTGCTTGGAAGCCTAATGGTGTGTGAACTTAGTGAGCCAAATGGAGTTGTTCTGCCACAAGAACCACTCGGCTGATCCTTCTTCAATATGCCCTTCACCAACATGCAGTGTTTCCTTGATTGAATTAGCTCTCACACCAATATTTGTGTCTAGAGCCTTTGCATTGAGGGCTATCTGAAAACGCTTGTGGCGCTGAAGTTGCCTGTGAATGTGGAGTTGGTGGCATGTGAAACCCGCATGTGGAGCATTCGTTTGTGTGGGATGCTCACCAGGTTCATTCCTAGATAATGAACTCAAAGAGCACTAAGCATAGAGTGTGAAAGCTGAGTTTCCTTGAGAGCTGCTTGGAAGCCTGATGGTGTGTGAAGTTAGTGAGCCAAATGGAGTTGTTCTCCCACAAGAACCACTCGGCTGATCCTTCTTCAATATGCCCTTCACCAACATGCAGTGTTTCCTTGATTGAATTAGCTCTCACACCAATATTTGCGTCTAGAGCCTTTGCATTGAGGGCTATCTGAAAACGGCTGTGGAGCTGAAGTTGCCTGTGAATGTGGAGTTGGTGGCATGTGAAACCCGCATGTGGAGCATTCGTTTGTGTGGGATGCTCTACCAGGTTCATTCCTAGATAATGCACTCAAAGGGCACTAAGCATAGAGTGTGAAAACTGAGTTTCGTTGAGAGCTGCTTGGAAGCCTGATGGTGTGTGAAGTTAGTGAGCCAAATGGAGTTGTTCTCCCACAAGAACCACTCGGCTGATCCTTCTTCAATATGCCCTTCACCAACATGCAGTGTTTCCTTGATTGAATTAGCTCTCACACCAATATTTACGTCTAGACTCTTTGCATTGAGGGCTATCTGAAAACGGCTGTGGCGTTGAAGTTGCCTGTGAATGTGGAGTTGGTGGCATGTGAAACCCGCATGTGGAGCATTCGTTTGTGTGGGATGCTCTACCAGGTTCATTCCTAGATAATGCACTAAAAGGGCACTAAGCATAGAGTGTGAAAACTGAGTTTCCTTGAGAGCTGCTTGGAAGGCTGATGGTGTGTGAAGTTAATGAGCCAAATGTAGTTGTTCTCCCACAAGATCCACTCGGCTGATCCTTCTTCAATATGCCCCTCACCAACATGCAGTGTTTCCTTGATTGAATTAGCTCTCACACCAATATTTGCGTCTAGAGCCTTTGCATTGAGGGCTATCTGAAAACGGCTGTGGCGCTGAAGTTGCCTGTGAATGTGGAGTGGGTGGCATGTGAAACCCGCATGTGGAGCATTCGTTTGTGTGGGATGCTCTACCAGGTTCATTCCTAGATAATGCACTCAAAGGGCACTAAGCAGAGTGTGAAAACTGAGTTTCCTTGAGAGCTGCTTGGAAGCCTGATGGTGTGTGAAGTTAGTGAGCCAAATGGAGTTGTTCTCCCACAAGAACCACTCGGCTGACCCTTCTTCAATATGCCCTTCACCAACATGCAGTGTTTCCTTGATTGAATTAGCTCTCACACCAATATTTGCGTCTAGACCCTTTGCATTGAGGGCTATGTGAAAAGGGCTGTGGCGCTGAAGTTGCCTGAGAATGTGGAGTTGGTGGCATGTGAAACCCGCATGTGGAGCATTCGTTTGTGTGGGATGCTCTACCAGGTTCATTCCTAGATAATGCACTCAAAGGGCACTAAGCATAGAGTGTGAAAACTGAGTTTCGTTGAGAGCTGCTTGGAAGCCTGATGGTGTGTGAAGTTAGTGAGCCAAATGGAGTTGTTCTCCCACAAGAACCACTCGGCTGATCCTTCTTCAATATGCCCTTCACCAACATGCACTGTTTCCTTGATTGAATTAGCTCTCACACCAATATTTACGTCTAGACTCTTTGCATTGAGGGCTATCTGAAAACGGCTGTGGCGTTGAAGTTGCCTGTGAATGTGGAGTTGGTGGCATGTGAAACCCGCATGTGGAGCATTCGTTTGTGTGGGATGCTCTACCAGGTTCATTCCTAGATAATGCACTAAAAGGGCACTAAGCATAGAGTGTGAAAACTGAGTTTCCTTGAGAGCTGCTTGGAAGGCTGATGGTGTGTGAAGTTAGTGAGCCAAATGGAGTTGTTCTCCCACAAGAACCACTCGGCTGATCCTTCTTCAATATGCCCCTCACCAACATGCAGTGTTTCCTTGATTGAATTAGCTCTCACACCAATATTTGCGTCTAGAGCCTTTGCATTGAGGGCTATCTGAAAACGGCTGTGGCGCTGAAGTTGCCTGTGAATGTGGAGTTGGTGGCATGTGAAACCCGCATGTGGAGCATTCGTTTGTGTGGGATGCTCTACCAGGTTCATTCCTAGATAATGCACTCAAAGGGCACTAAGCAGAGTGTGAAAACTGAGTTTCCTTGAGAGCTGCTTGGAAGCCTGATGGTGTGTGAAGTTAGTGAGCCAAATGGAGTTGTTCTCCCACAAGAACCACTCGGCTGATCCTTCTTCAATATGCCCTTCACCAACATGCAGTGTTTCCTTGATTGAATTAGCTCTCACACCAATATTTGTGTCTAGACTCTTTGCATTGAGGGCTATCTGAAAACATCTGTGGCGTTGAAGTTGCCTGTGAATGTGGAGTTGGTGGCATGTGAAACCCGCATGTGGAGCATTCGTTTGTGTGGGATGCTCTACCAGGTTCATTCCTAGATAATGCACTCAAAGGGCACTAAGCATAGAGTGTGAAAACTGAGTTTCCTTGAGAGCTGCTTGGAAGCCTGATGGTGTGTGAAGTTAGTGAGCCAAATGGAGTTGTTCTCCCACAAGAACCACTCGGCTGATCCTTCTTCAATATGCCCTTCACCAACATGCACTGTTTCCTTGATTGAATTAGCTCTCACACCAATATTTACGTCTAGAGCCTTTGCATTGAGGGCTATCCGAAAACGGCTGTGGAGCTGAAGTTGCCTGTGAATGTGGAGTTGGTGGCATGTGAAACCCGCATGTGGAGCATTCGTTTGTGTGGGATGCTCTACCAGGTTCATTCCTAGATAATGCACTAAAAGGGCACTAAGCATAGAGTGTGAAAACTGAGTTTCCTTGAGAGCTGCTTGGAAGGCTGATGGTGTGTGAAGTTAGTGAGCCAAATGGAGTTGTTCTCCCACAAGAACCACTCGGCTGATCCTTCTTCAATATGCCCCTCACCAACATGCAGTGTTTCCTTGATTGAATTAGCTCTCACACCAATATTTGCGTCTAGAGCCTTTGCATTGAGGGCTATCTGAAAACGGCTGTGGCGCTGAAGTTGCCTGTGAATGTGGAGTTGGTGGCATGTGAAACCCGCATGTGGAGCATTCGTTTGTGTGGGATGCTCTACCAGGTTCATTCCTAGATAATGCACTCAAAGGGCACTAAGCAGAGTGTGAAAACTGAGTTTCCTTGAGAGCTGCTTGGAAGCCTGATGGTGTGTGAAGTTAGTGAGCCAAATGGAGTTGTTCTCCCACAAGAACCACTCGGCTGATCCTTCTTCAATATGCCCTTCACCAACATGCAGTGTTTCCTTGATTGAATTAGCTCTCACACCAATATTTGTGTCTAGACTCTTTGCATTGAGGGCTATCTGAAAACATCTGTGGCGTTGAAGTTGCCTCTGAATGTGGAGTTGGTGGCATGTGAAACCCGCATGTGGAGCATTCGTTTGTGTGGGATGCTCTACCAGGTTCATTCCTAGATAATGCACTCAAAGGGCACTAAGCATAGAGTGTGAAAACTGAGTTTCCTTGAGAGCTGCTTGGAAGCCTGATGGTGTGTGAAGTTAGTGAGCCAAATGGAGTTGTTCTCCCACAAGAACCACTCGGCTGATCCTTCTTCAATATGCCCTTCACCAACATGCAGTGTTTCCTTGATTGAATTAGCTCTCACACCAATATTTGCGTCTAGAGCCTTTGCATTGAGGGCTATCTGAAAACGTCTGTGGCATTGAAGTTGCCTGTGAATGTGGAGTTGGTGGCATGTGAAACCCGCATGTGGAGCATTCGTTTGTGTGGGATGCTCTACCAGGTTCATTCCTAGATAATGCACTCAAAGGGCACTAAGCATAGAGTGTGAAAACTGAGTTTCCTTGAGAGCTGCTTGGAAGCCTGATGGTGTGTGAAGTTACTGAACCAAATGGAGTTGTTCTCCCACAAGAACCACTCGGCTGATCCTTCTTCAATATGCCCTTCACCAACATGCAGAGTTTCCTTGATTGAATTAGCTCTCACACCAATATTTGCGTCTAGAGCCTTTGCATTGAGGGCTATCTGAAAACGGCTGTGGCGCTGAAGTTGCCTGAGAATGTGGAGTTGGTGGCATGTGAAACCCGCATGTGGAGCATTCGTTTGTGTGGGATGCTCTACCAGGTTCATTCCTAGATAATGCACTCAAAGGGCACTAAGCAGAGTGTGAAAACTGAGTTTCCTTGAGAGCTGCTTGGAAGCCTGATGGTGTGTGAAGTTAGTGAGCCAAATGGAGTTGTTCTCCCACAAGAACCACTCGGCTGATCCTTCTTCAATATGCCCTTCACCAACATGCAGTGTTTCCTTGATTGAATTAGCTCTCACACCAATATTTGTGCCTAGACTCTTTGCATTGAGGGCTATATGAAAACATCTGTGGCGTTGAAGTTGCCTCTGAATGTGGAGTTGGTGGCATGTGAAACCCGCATGTGGAGCATTCGTTTGTGTGGGATGCTCTACCAGGTTCATTCCTAGATAATGCACTCAAAGGGCACTAAGCATAGAGTGTGAAAACTGAGTTTCCTTGAGAGCTGCTTGGAAGCCTGATGGTGTGTGAAGTTACTGAGCCAAATGGAGTTGTTCTGCCACAAGAACCACTCGGCTGATCCTTCTTCAATATGCCCTTCACCAACATGCAGAGTTTCCTTGATTGAATTAGCTCTCACACCAATATTTGCGTCTAGAGCCTTTGCATTGAGGGCTATCTGAAAACGGCTGTGGCGCTGAAGTTGCCTGAGAATGTGGAGTTGGTGGCATGTGAAACCCGCATGTGGAGCATTCGTTTGTGTGGGATGCTCTACCAGGTTCATTCCTAGATAATGCACTCAAAGGGCACTAAGCAGAGTGTGAAAACTGAGTTTCCTTGAGAGCTGCTTGGAAGCCTGATGGTGTGTGAAGTTAGTGAGCCAAATGGAGTTGTTCTCCCACAAGAACCACTCGGCTGATCCTTCTTCAATATGCCCTTCACCAACAATCAGTGTTTCCTTGATTGAATTAGCTCTCACACCAATATTTGTGCCTAGACTCTTTGCATTGAGGGCTATCTGAAAACATCTGTGGCGTTGAATTTGCCTCTGAATGTGGAGTTGGTGGCATGTGAAACCCGCATGTGGAGCATTCGTTTGTGTGGGATGCTCTACCAGGTTCATTCCTAGATAATGCACTCAAAGGGCACTAAGCATAGAGTGTGAAAACTGAGTTTCCTTGAGAGCTGCTTGGAAGGCTGATGGTGTGTGAAGTTAGTGAGCCAAATGGAGTTGTTCTCCCACAAGAACCACTCGGCTGATCCTTCTTCAATATGCCCTTCACCAACATGCAGTGTTTCCTTGATTGAATTAGCTCTCACACCAATATTTGCGTCTAGAGCCTTTGCATTGAGGGCTATCTGAAAACGGCTGTGGCGCTGAAGTTGCCTGAGAATGTGGAGTTGGTGGCATGTGAAACCCGCATGTGGAGCATTCGTTTGTGTGGGATGCTCTACCAGGTTCATTCCTAGATAATGCACTCAAAGGGCACTAAGCAGAGTGTGAAAACTGAGTTTCCTTGAGAGCTGCTTGGAAGCCTGATGGTGTGTGAAGTTAGTGAGCCAAATGGAGTTGTTTTCCCACAAGAACCACTCGGCTGATCCTTCTTCAATATGCCCTTCACCAACATGCAGTGTTTCCTTGATTGAATTAGCTCTCACACCAATATTTGTGCCTAGACTCTTTGCATTGAGGGCTATCTGAAAACATCTGTGGCGTTGAAGTTGCCTCTGAATGTGGAGTTGGTGGCATGTGAAACCCGCATGTGGAGCATTCGTTTGTGTGGGATGCTCTACCAGGTTCATTCCTAGATAATGCACTCAAAGGGCACTAAGCATAGAGTGTGAAAACTGAGTTTCCTTGAGAGCTGCTTGGAAGCCTGATGGTGTGTGAAGTTAGTGAGCCAAATGGAGTTGTTCTCCCACAAGAACCACTCGGCTGATCCTTCTTCAATATGCCCTTCACCAACATGCACTGTTTCCTTGATTGAATTAGCTCTCACACCAATATTTACGTCTAGAGCCTTTGCATTGAGGGCTATCCGAAAACGGCTGTGGAGCTGAAGTTGCCTGTGAATGTGGAGTTGGTGGCATGTGAAACCCGCATGTGGAGCATTCGTTTGTGTGGGATGCTCTACCAGGTTCATTCCTAGATAATGCACTAAAAGGGCACTAAGCATAGAGTGTGAAAACTGAGTTTCCTTGAGAGCTGCTTGGAAGGCTGATGGTGTGTGAAGTTAGTGAGCCAAATGGAGTTGTTCTCCCACAAGAACCACTCGGCTGATCCTTCTTCAATATGCCCCTCACCAACATGCAGTGTTTCCTTGATTGAATTAGCTCTCACACCAATATTTGCGTCTAGAGCCTTTGCATTGAGGGCTATCTGAAAACGGCTGTGGCGCTGAAGTTGCCTGTGAATGTGGAGTTGGTGGCATGTGAAACCCGCATGTGGAGCATTCGTTTGTGTGGGATGCTCTACCAGGTTCATTCCTAGATAATGCACTCAAAGGGCACTAAGCAGAGTGTGAAAACTGAGTTTCCTTGAGAGCTGCTTGGAAGCCTGATGGTGTGTGAAGTTAGTGAGCCAAATGGAGTTGTTCTCCCACAAGAACCACTCGGCTGATCCTTCTTCAATATGCCCTTCACCAACATGCAGTGTTTCCTTGATTGAATTAGCTCTTACACCAATATTTGTGTCTAGACTCTTTGCATTGAGGGCTATCTGAAAACATCTGTGGCGTTGAAGTTGCCTCTGAATGTGGAGTTGGTGGCATGTGAAACCCGCATGTGGAGCATTCGTTTGTGTGGGATGCTCTACCAGGTTCATTCCTAGATAATGCACTCAAAGGGCACTAAGCATAGAGTGTGAAAACTGAGTTTCCTTGAGAGCTGCTTGGAAGCCTGATGGTGTGTGAAGTTAGTGAGCCAAATGGAGTTGTTCTCCCACAAGAACCACTCGGCTGATCCTTCTTCAATATGCCCTTCACCAACATGCAGTGTTTCCTTGATTGAATTAGCTCTCACACCAATATTTGCGTCTAGAGCCTTTGCATTGAGGGCTATCTGAAAACGTCTGTGGAGCTGAAGTTGCCTGTGAATGTGGAGTTGGTGGCATGTGAAACCCGCATGTGGAGCATTCATTTGTGTGGGATGCTCTACCAGGTTCATTCCTAGATAATGCACTCAAAGGGCACTAAGCATAGAGTGTGAAAACTGAGTTTCCTTGAGAGCTGCTTGGAAGCCTGATGGTGTGTGAAGTTACTGAACCAAATGGAGTTGTTCTCCCACAAGAACCACTCGGCTGATCCTTCTTCAATATGCCCTTCACCAACATGCAGAGTTTCCTTGATTGAATTAGCTCTCACACCAATATTTGCGTCTAGAGCCTTTGCATTGAGGGCTATCTGAAAACGGCTGTGGCGCTGAAGTTGCCTGAGAATGTGGAGTTGGTGGCATGTGAAACCCGCATGTGGAGCATTCGTTTGTGTGGGATGCTCTACCAGGTTCATTCCTAGATAATGCACTCAAAGGGCACTAAGCAGAGTGTGAAAACTGAGTTTCCTTGAGAGCTGCTTGGAAGCCTGATGGTGTGTGAAGTTAGTGAGCCAAATGGAGTTGTTCTCCCACAAGAACCACTCGGCTGATCCTTCTTCAATATGCCCTTCACCAACATGCAGTGTTTCCTTGATTGAATTAGCTCTCACACCAATATTTGTGCCTAGACTCTTTGCATTGAGGGCTATCTGAAAACATCTGTGGCGTTGAAGTTGCCTCTGAATGTGGAGTTGGTGGCATGTGAAACCCGCATGTGGAGCATTCGTTTGTGTGGATGCTCTACCAGGTTCATTCCTAGATAATGCACTCAAAGGGCACTAAGCATAGAGTGTGAAAACTGAGTTTCCTTGAGAGCTGCTTGGAAGCCTGATGGTGTGTGAAGTTACTGAGCCAAATGGAGTTGTTCTGCCACAAGAACCACTCGGCTGATCCTTCTTCAATATGCCCTTCACCAACATGCAGAGTTTCCTTGATTGAATTAGCTCTCACACCAATATTTGCGTCTAGAGCCTTTGCATTGAGGCTATCTGAAAACGGCTGTGGCGCTGAAGTTGCCTGAGAATGTGGAGTTGGTGGCATGTGAAACCCCGCATGTGGAGCATTCGTTTGTGTGGGATGCTCTACCAGGTTCATTCCTAGATAATGCACTCAAAGGGCACTAAGCAGAGTGTGAAAACTGAGTTTCCTTGAGAGCTGCTTGGAAGCCTGATGGTGTGTGAAGTTAGTGAGCCAAATGAGTTGTTCTCCCACAAGAACCACTCGGCTGATCCTTCTTCAATATGCCCTTCACCAACATGCAGTGTTTCCTTGATTGAATTAGCTCTCACACCCAATATTTGTGCCTAGACTCT
The DNA here is from genome assembly GCF_030435755.1 of Ochotona princeps. Taxonomy (NCBI): domain Eukaryota; kingdom Metazoa; phylum Chordata; class Mammalia; order Lagomorpha; family Ochotonidae; genus Ochotona; species Ochotona princeps. The sequence goes on along the minus strand of NW_026700511.1, from coordinate 7,431 downwards.
TTGCATTGAGGGCTATCTGAAAACATCTGTGGCGTTGAATTTGCCTCTGAATGTGGAGTTGGTGGCATGTGAAACCCGCATGTGGAGCATTCGTTTGTGTGGGATGCTCTACCAGGTTCATTCCTAGATAATGCACTCAAAGGGCACTAAGCATAGAGTGTGAAAACTGAGTTTCCTTGAGAGCTGCTTGGAAGGCTGATGGTGTGTGAAGTTAGTGAGCCCAAATGGAGTTGTTCTCCCACAAGAACCACTCGGCTGATCCTTCTTCAATATGCCCTTCACCAACATGCAGTGTTTCCTTGATTGAATTAGCTCTCACACCAATATTTGCGTCTAGAGCCTATACATTCAGGGCTATCTGAAAACGGCTGTAGCGTTGAAGATGCCTGTGAATGTGGAGTTGGTGGCATGTGAAACCCGCATGTGCAGCATTCGTTTGTGTGGGATGCTCTACCAGGTTCATCTCCTAGATAATGCACTCAAAGGGCACTAGGCATAAAGTGTGAAACTGAGTTTCCTTGAGAGCTGCTTGGAAGCCTGATGGTGTGTGAAGTTAGTGAGCCCAAATGGAGTTGTTCTCCCACAAGAACCACTCGGCTGATCCTTCTTCAATATGCCCTTCACCAACATGCAGTGTTTCCTTGATTGAATTAGCTCTCACACCAATATTTACGTCTAGAGCCTTTGCATTGAGGGCTATCCGAAAACGGCTGTGGAGCTGAAGTTGCCTGTGAATGTGAGTTGGTGGCATGTGAAACCCGCATGTGGAGCATTCGTTTGTGTGGGATGCTCTACCAGGTTCATTCCTAGATAATGCACTAAAAGGGCACTAAGCATAGAGTGTGAAAACTGAGTTTCCTTGAGAGCTGCTTGGAAGGCTGATGGTGTGTGAAGTTAGTGAGCCAAATGGAGTTGTTCTCCCACAAGAACCACTCGGCTGATCCTTCTTCAATATGCCCCTCACCAACATGCAGTGTTTCCTTGATTGAATTAGCTCTCACACCAATATTTGCGTCTAGAGCCTTTGCATTGAGGGCTATCTGAAAACGGCTGTGGCGCTGAAGTTGCTGTGAATGTGGAGTTGGTGGCATGTGAAACCCGCATGTGGAGCATTCGTTTGTGTGGGATGCTCTACCAGGTTCATTCCTAGATAATGCACTCAAAGGGCACTAAGCAGAGTGTGAAAACTGAGTTTCCTTGAGAGCTGCTTGGAAGCCTGATGGTGTGTGAAGTTAGTGAGCCAAATGGAGTTGTTCTCCCACAAGAACCACTCGGCTGATCCTTCTTCAATATGCCCCTTCACCAACATGCAGTGTTTCCTTGATTGAATTAGCTCTCACACCAATATTTGTGTCTAGAGCCTTTGCATTGAGGGCTATCTGAAAACATCTGTGGCGTTGAAGTTGCCTCTGAATGTGGAGTTGGTGGCATGTGAAACCGCATGTGGAGCATTCGTTTGTGTGGATGCTCTACCAGGTTCATTCCTAGATAATGCACTCAAAGGGCACTAAGCATAGAGTGTGAAAACTGAGTTTCCTTGAGAGCTGCTTGGAAGCCTGATGGTGTGTGAAGTTAGTGAGCCAAATGGAGTTGTTCTCCCACAAGAAACCACTCGGCTGATCCTTCTTCAATATGCCCTTCACCAACATGCAGTGTTTCCTTGATTGAATTAGCTCTCACACCAATATTTGCGTCTAGAGCTCTTGCATTGAGGCTATCTGAAAACGTCTGTGGCATTGAAGTTGCCTGTGAATGTGGAGTTGGTGGCATGTGAAACCCGCATGTGGAGCATTCGTTTGTGTGGATGCTCTACCAAGGTTCATTCCTAGATAATGCACTCAAAGGGCACTAAGCATAGAGTGTGAAAACTGAGTTTCCTTGAGAGCTGCCTTGGAAGCCTGATGGTGTGTGAAGTTACTGAACCAAATGGAGTTGTTTCTCCCACAAGAACCACTCGGCTGATCCTTCTTCAATATGCCCTTCACCAACATGCAGAGTTTCCTTGATTGAATTAGCTCTCACACCATATTTGCGTCTAGAGCCTTTGCATTGAGGGCTATCTGAAAACGGCTGTGGCGCTGAAGTTGCCTGAGAATGTGGAGTTGGGTGGCATGTGAAACCCGCATGTGGAGCATTCGTTTGTGTGGGATGCTCTACCAGGTTCATTCCTAGATAATGCACTCAAAGGGCACTAAGCAGAGTGTGAAACTGAGTTTCCTTGAGAGCTGCTTGGAAGCCTGATGGTGTGTGAAGTTAGTGAGCCCAATGGAGTTGTTCTCCCACAAGAACCACTCGGCTGATCCTTCTTCAATATGCCCTTCACCAACATGCAGTGTTTCCTTGATTGAATTAGCTCTCACACCAATATTTGTGCCTAGACTCATTTGCATTGAGGCTATCTGAAAACATCTGTGGCGTTGAAGTTGCCTCTGAATGTGGAGTTGGTGCATGTGAAACCCGCATGTGGAGCATTCGTTTGTGTGGGATGCTCTTACCAGGTTCATTCCTAGATAATGCACTCAAAGGGCACTAAGCATAGAGTGTGAAAACTGAGTTTCCTTGAGAGCTGCTTGGAAGCCTGATGGTGTGTGAAGTTACTGAGCCAAATGGAGTTGTTCCTGGCCACAAGAACCACTCGGCTGATCCTTCTTCAATATGCCCTTCACCAACATGCAGAGTTTCCTTGATTGAATTAGCTCTCACACCAATATTTGCGTCTAGAGCCTTTGCATTGAGGGCTATCTGAAAACGGCTGTGGCGCTGAAGTTGCCTGAGAATGTGGAGTTGGTGGCATGTGAAACCCGCATGTGGAGCATTCGTTTGTGTGGGATGCTCTACCAGGTTCATTTCCTAGATAATGCACTCAAAGGGCACTAAGCAGAGTGTGAAAACTGAGTTTCCTTGAGAGCTGCTTGGAAGCCTGATGGTGTGTGAAGTTAGTGAGCCAAATGGAGTTGTTCTCCCACAAGAACCACTCGGCTGATCCTTCTTCAATATGCCCTTCACCAACATGCAGTGTTTCCTTGATTGAATTAGCTCTCACACCAATATTTGTGCCTAGACTCTTTGCATTGAGGGCTATCTGAAAACATCTGTGGCGTTGAATTTGCCTCTGAATGTGGAGTTGGTGGCATGTGAAACCCGCATGTTGAGCATTCGTTTGTGTGGGATGCTCTACCAGGTTCATTCCTAGATAATGCACTCAAAGGGCACTAAGCATAGAGTGTGAAAACTGAGTTTCCTTGAGAGCTGCTTGGAAGGGCTGATGGTGTGTGAAGTTAGTGAGCCAAATGGAGTTGTTCTCCTCACAAGAACCACTCGGCTGATCCTTCTTCAATATGCCCTTCACCAACATGCAGTGTTTCCTTGATTGAATTAGCTCTCACACCAATATTTGCGTCTAGAGCCTATACATTCAGGGCTATCTGAAAACGGCTGTAGCGTTGAAGATGCTGTGAATGTGAGTTGGTGGCATGTGAAACCCCGCATGTGCAGCATTCGTTGTGTGGGATGCTCTACCAGGTTCATTCCTAGATAATGCACTCAAAGGGCACTAGGCATAAAGTGTGAAAACTGAGTTTCCTTGAGAGCTGCTTGGAAGCCTGATGGTGTGTGAAGTTAGTGAGCCAAATGGAGTTGTTCTCCCACAAGAACCACTCGGCTGATCCTTCTTCAATATGCCCTTCAGCAACATGCAGTGTTTCCTTGATTGAATTAGCTCTCACACCAATATTTGCGTCTAGAGCCTTTGCATTGAGGGCTATCTGAAAACGGCTGTGGCGCTGAAGTTGCCTGAGAATGTGGAGTTGGTGGCATGTGAAACCCGCATGTGGAGCATTCATTTGTGTGGGATGCTCTACCAGGTTCATTCTTAGATAATACACTCAAAGGGCACTAAGCAGAGTGTGAAAACTGAGTTTCCTTGAGAGCTGCTTGGAAGCCTGATGGTGTGTGAAGTTAGTGAGCCAAATGGAGTTGTTCTCCCACAAGAACCACTCGGCTGATCCTTCTTCAATATGCCCTTCACCAACATGCAGTGTTTCCTTGATTGAATTAGCTCTCACAACAATATTTGCGTCTAGAGCCTTTGCATTGAGGGCTATCTGAAAACAGCTGTGGCGCTCAAGTTGCCTGTGAATGTGGAGTTGGTGGCATGTGAAACCCGCATGTGGAGCATTCGTTTGTGTGGGATGCTCTATAGGTTCATTCCTAGATAATGCACTCAAAGGGCACTAAGCATAGAGTGTGAAAACTGAGTTTCCTTGAGAGCTGCTTGGAAGCCTGATGGTGTGTGAAGTTAGTGAGCCAAATGGAGTTGTTCTCCCACAAGAACCACTCGGCTGATCCTTCTTCAATATGCCCTTCACCAACATGCAGTGTTTCCTTGATTGAATTAGCTCTCACACCAACATTTCCGTCTAGAGCCTTTGCATTGAGGGCTATCTGAAAACGGCTGTGGAGCTGAAGTTGCCTGTGAATGTGGAGTTGGTGGCATGGGAAATCCGCATGTGGAGCATTCGTTTGTGTGGGATGCTCTACCAGGATCATTCCTAGATAATGCACTCAAAGGGCATTAAGCAGACTGTGAAAACTGAGTTTCCTTGACAGCTGCTTCGAAGCCTGATGTTGTGTGAAGGTAGTGAGCCAAATGGAGTTGTTCTCCCACAAGAACCACTCGGCTGATACTTCTTCAATATGCCCTTCAGCAACATGCAGTGTTTCCTTGATTGAACTAGCTCTCACACCAATATTTGCGTCTAGAGCCTTTGCATTGAGGGCTATCTGAAAACGGCTGTGGCGTTGATGTTGCCTGTGAATTGGAGTTGGTGCCATGGGAAACCTGCATGTGGAGCATTCGTTTGTGTGGGATGCTCTACCAGGTTCATTCCTAGATAATGCACTCAAAGGGCACTAAGCATAGAGTGTGAAAACTGAGTTTCCTTGAGAGCTGCTTGGAAGCCTGATGGTGTGTGAAGTTAGTGAGCCAAATGGAGTTGTTCTCCCACAAGAACCACTCGGCTGATCCTTCTTCAATATGCCCTTCACCAACATGCAGTGTTTCCTTGATTGAATTAGCTCTCACACCAATATTTGTGTCTAGAGCCTTTGCATTGAGGGCTATCTGAAAACGGCTATGGCGCTGAAGTTGTCTGAGAATGTGGAGTTGGTGGCATGTGAAACCCGCATGTGGAGCATTCGTTTGTGTGGGATGCTCTACCAGGTTCATTCCTAGATAATGCACTCAAAGGGCACTAAGCATAGAGTGTGAAAACTGAGTTTCCTTGAGAGCTGCTTGGAAGCCTGATGGTGTGTGAAGTTAGTGAGCCAAATGGAGTTGTTCTCCCACAAGAACCACTCGGCTGATCCTTCTTCAATATGCCCTTCACCAACATGCAGTGTTTCGGTGATTGAATTAGCTCTCACACCAATATTTGCGTCTAGAGCCTTTGTATTGAGGGCTATCTGAAAACGGCTGTGGCGCTGAAGATGCCTGAGAATGTGGAGTTGGTGGCATGTGAAACCCGCATGTGGAGCATTCGTTTGTGTGGGATGCTCTACCAGGTTCATTCCTAGATAATGCACTCAAAGGGCACTAAGCATAGAGTGTGAAAACTGAGTTTCCTTGAGAGCTGCTTGGAAGCCTGATGGTGTGTGAAGTTAGTGAGCCAAATGGAGTTGTTCTCCCACAAGAACCACTCGGCTGATCCTTCTTCAATATGCCCTTCACCAACATGCAGTGTTTCCTTGATTGAATTAGCTCTCACACCAATATTTGTGTCTAGAGCCTTTGCATTGAGGGCTATCTGAAAACGGCTATGGCGCTGAAGTTGCCTGAGAATGTGGAGTTGGTGGCATGTGAAACCCGCATGTGGAGCATTCGTTTGTGTGGGATGCTCTACCAGGTTCATTCCTAGATAATGCACTCAAAGGGCACGAAGCATAGAGTGTGAAAACTGAGTTTCCTTGAGAGCTGCTTGGAAGCCTGATGGTGTGTGAAGTTAGTGAGCCAAATGGAGTTGTTCTCCCACAAGAACCACTCGGCTGATCCTTCTTCAATATGCCCTTCACCAACATGCAGTGTTTCCTTGATTGAATTAGCTCTCACACCAATATTTGCGTCTAGAGCCTTTACATTCAGGGCTATCTGAAAACGCTGTAGCGTTGAAGATGCCTGTGAATGTGGAGTTGGTGGCATGTGAAACCCGCATGTGGAGCATTCATTTGTGTGGGATGCTCTACCAGGTTCATTCCTAGATAATGCACTCAAAGGGCACTAAGCATAGAGTGTGAAAACTGAGTTTCCTTGAGAGCTGCTTGGAAGCCTGATGGTGTGTGAAGTTAGTGAGCCAAATGGAGTTGTTCTCCCACAAGAACCACTCGGCTGATCCTTCTTCAATATGCCCTCACCAACATGGCAGTGTTTCCTTGATTGAATTAGCTCTCACACCAACATTTCCGTCTAGAGCATTTGCATTGAGGGCTATCTGAAAACGGCTGTGGCGCTGAAGTTGCCTGTGAATGTGGAGTTGGTGGCATGTGAAACCCGCATGTGGAGCATTCGTTTGTGTGGGATGCTCTACCAGGATCATTCCTAGATAATGCACTCAAAGGGCATTAAGCAGACTGTGAAAACTGAGTTTCCTTGACAGCTGCTTCGAAGCCTGATGTTGTGTGAAGGTAGTGAGCCAAATGGAGTTGTTCTCCACAAGAACCACTCGGCTGATCCTTCTTCAATATGCCCTTCAGCAACATGCAGTGTTTCCTTGATTGAACTAGCTCTCACACCAATATTTGTGTCTAGAGCCTTTGCATTGAGGGCTATCTGAAAACGCTATGGCGCTGAAGTTGCCTGAGAATGTGGAGTTGGTGGCATGTGAAACCCGCATGTGGAGCATTCGTTTGTGTGGGATGCTCTACCAGGTTCATTCCTAGATAATGCACTCAAAGGGCACTAAGCATAGAGTGTGAAAACTGAGTTTCCTTGAGAGCTGCTTGGAAGCCTGATGGTGTGTGAAGTTAGTGAGCCAAATGGAGTTGTTCTCCCACAAGAACCACTCGGCTGATCCTTCTTCAATATGCCCCTTCACCAACATGCAGTGTTTCCTTGATTGAATTAGCTCTCACACCAATATTTGTGTCTAGAGCCTTTGCATTGAGGGGCTATCTGAAAACGGCTATGGCGCTGAAGTTGTCTGAGAATGTGGAGTTGGTGGCATGTGAAACCCGCATGTGGAGCATTCGTTTGTGTGGGATGCTCTACCAGGTGTCATTCCTAGATAATGCACTCAAAGGGCACTAAGCATAAAGTGTGAAAACTGAGTTTCCTTGAGAGCTGCTTGGAAGCCTGATGTGTGTGAAGTTAGTGAGCCAAATGGAGTTGTTCTCCCACAAGAAACCACTCGGCTGATCCTTCTTCAATATGCCCTTCAC
>NW_026700510.1:97500-236220 GCF_030435755.1 Ochotona princeps | reverse complement strand
ACCAACATGCAGTGTTTCCTTGATTGAATTAGCTCTCACACCACTATTTTGCGTCTAGAGCCTTTGCATTGAGGGCTATCTGAAAACGGCTGTGGCGCTGAAGTTGCCTGTGAATGTGGAGTTGGTGGCATGTGAAACCCGCAATGTGGAGCATTCGTTTGTGTGGGATGCTCACCAAGCTTTGTGTGGGATGCTCACCAAGCTTCATTTCAGTCCGAGGCACTCAAAGGGCACTAAGCATAGAGTGTGAAAACTGAGTTTCCTTGAGAGCTGCTTGGAAGCCTGATGGTGTGTGAAGTTAGTGAGCCAAATGGAGTTGTTCTCCCACAAGAACCACTCGGCTGATTCTTCTTCAATATGCCCTTCACCAACATGCAGTGTTTCCTTGACTGAATTAGCTCTCACACCAATATTTGCGTCTAGAGCCTTTGCATTGAGGGCTATCTGAAAACGGCTGTGGCGCTGAAGTTGCCTGTGAATGTGGAGTTGGTGGCATGTGAAACCCGCATGTGGAGCATTCGTTTGTGTGGGATGCTGTACCAGGTTCATTCCTACATAATGCACTCAAAGGGCACTAAGCATAGAGTGTGAAAACTGAGTTTCCTTGAGAGCTGCTTGGAAGCCTGATGGTTTGTGAAATTAGTAAGCCAAATGGAGTTGTTCTCCCACAAGAACCACTTGGCTGATTCTTCTTCAATATGCCCTTCACCAACATGCAGTGTTTCCTTGATTGAATTAGCTCTCACACCACTATTTGCGACTAGACCCTTTGCATTGAGGGCTATCTGAAAACGGCTGTGGCGCTGAAGTTGCCTGTGAATGTGGAGTTGGTGGCATGTGAAACCCGCATGTGGAGCATTCGTTTGTGTGGGATGCTCTACCAGGTTCATTCCTAGATAATGCACTCAAAGGGCACTAAGCATAGAGTGTGAAAACTGAGTTTCCTTGAGAGCTGCTTGGAAGCCTGATGGTGTGTGAAGTTAGTGAGCCAAATGGAGTTGTTCTCCCACAAGAACCACTCGGCTGATTCTTCTTCAATATGCCCTTCACCAACATGCAGTGTTTCCTTGATTGAATTAGCTCTCACACCAATATTTGCGTCTAGAGCCTTTGCATTGAGGGCTATCTGAAAAAGGCTTTGGCACTGAAGTTGCCTGTGAATGTGGAGTTGGTGGCATGTGAAACCCGCATGTGGAGCATTCGTTTGTGTGGGATGCTCTACCAGGTTCATTCCTAGATAATGCACTCAAAGGGCACTAAGCATAGAGTGTCAAAACTGAGTTTCCTTGAGAGCTGCTTGGAAGCCTGATAGTGTGTGACGTTAGTGAGCCAAATGGAGTTGTTCTCCCACAAGAACCACTCGGCTGATTCTTCTTCAATATGCCCTTCACCAACATGCAGTGTTTCCTTCATTGAATTAGCTCTCACACCAATATTTGCGTCTAGAGCCTTTGCATTGAGGGCTATCTGAAAACGGCTGTGGCGCTGAAGTTGCCTGTGAATGTGGAGTTGGTGGCATGTGAAACCCGCATGTGGAGCATTCCTTTGTGTGGGAGGCTCACCAAGCTTCATTTCAGTCCTAGGAACTCAAAGGGCACTAAGCATAGAGTGTGAAAACTGAGTTTCCTTGAGAGCTGCTTGGAAGCCTGATGGTGTGTGAAGTTAGTGAGCCAAATGGAGTTGTTCTCCCACAAGAACCACTCGGCTGATTCTTCTTCAATATGCCCTTCACCAACATGCAGTGTTTCCTTCATTGAATTAGCTCTCACACCAATATTTGCGTCTAGAGCCTTTGCATTGAGGGCTATCTGAAAACGGCTGTGGCTCTGAATTTGCCTGGAATGTGGAGTTGGTGGCATGTGAAACCCGCATGTGGAGCATTCGATTGTGTGGGATGCTCTACCAGGTTCATTCCTAGATAATGCACTCAAAGGGCACTAAGCATAGAGTGTGAAAACTGAGTTTCCTTGAGAGCTGCTTGGAAGCCTGATGGTGTGTGAAGTTAGTGAGCCAAATGCAGTTGTTCTCCCACAAGAACCACTCGGCTGATTCTTCTTCAATATGCCCTTCACCAACATGCAGTGTTTCCTTGATTGAATTAGCTCTCACACCAATATTTGCGTCTAGAGCCTTTGCATTGAGGGCTATCTGAAAACGGCTGTGGCGCTGAAGTTGCCTGTGAATGTGGAGTTGGTGGCATGTGAAACCCGCATGTGGAGCATTGGTTTGTGTGGGAGGCTCACCAAGCTTCATTTCAGTCCTAGGAACTCAAAGGGCACTAAGCATAGAGTGTGAAAACTGAGTTTCCTTGAGAGCTGCTTGGAAGCCTGATGGTGTGTGAAGTTAGTGAGCCAAATGGAGTTGTTCTCCCACAAGAACCACTCGGCTGATTCTTCTTCAATATGCGCTTCACCAACATGCAGTGTTTCCTTGATTGAATTAGCTCTCACAACAATATTTGCGTCTAGATCCTTTGCATTGAGGGCTATCTGAAAACGGCTGTGGCTCTGAATTTGCCTGGAATGTGGAGTTGGTGGCATGTGAAACCCGCATGTGGAGCATTCGATTGTGTGGGATGCTCTACCAGGTTCATTCCTAGATAATGCACTCAAAGGGCACTAAGCATAGAGTGTGAAAACTGAGTTTCCTTGAGAGCTGCTTGGAAGCCTGATGGTGTGTGAAGTTAGTGAGGCAAATGCAGTTGTTCTCCCACAAGAACCACTCGGCTGATTCTTCTTCAATATGCCCTTCACCAACATGCAGTGTTTCCTTCATTGAATTAGCTCTCACAATAATATTTACATCTAAAGCCTTTGCATTGAGGGCTATCTGAAAACGGCTGTGGCGCTGAAGTTGCCTGTGAATGTGGAGTTGGTGGCATGTGAAACCCGCATGTGGAGCATTCGTTTGTGTGGGATGCTCTACCAGGTTCATTCCTAGATAATGCACTCAAAGGGCACTAAGCATAGAGTGTGAAAACTGAGTTTCCTTGAGAGCTGCTTGGAAGCCTGATGGTGTGTGAAGTTAGTGAGCCAAATGGAGTTGTTCTCCCACAAGAACCACTCGGCTGATTCTTCTTCAATATGCCCTTCACCAACATGCAGTGTTTCCTTGATTGAATTAGCTCTCACACCAATATTTGCGTCTAGAGCCTTTGCATTGAGGGCTATCTGAAAAAGGCTTTGGCACTGAAGTTGCCTGTGAATGTGGAGTTGGTGGCATGTGAAACCCGCATGTGGAGCATTCGTTTGTGTGGGATGCTCTACCAGGTTCATTCCTAGATAATGCACTCAAAGGGCACTAAGCATAGAGTGTCAAAACTGAGTTTCCTTGAGAGCTGCTTGGAAGCCTGATAGTGTGTGACGTTAGTGAGCCAAATGGAGTTGTTCTCCCACAAGAACCACTCGGCTGATTCTTCTTCAATATGCCCTTCACCAACATGCAGTGTTTCCTTCATTGAATTAGCTCTCACACCAATATTTGCGTCTAGAGCCTTTGCATTGAGGGCTATCTGAAAACGGCTGTGGCGCTGAAGTTGCCTGTGAATGTGGAGTTGGTGGCATGTGAAACCCGCATGTGGAGCATTCCTTTGTGTGGGAGGCTCACCAAGCTTCATTTCAGTCCTAGGAACTCAAAGGGCACTAAGCATAGAGTGTGAAAACTGAGTTTCCTTGAGAGCTGCTTGGAAGCCTGATGGTGTGTGAAGTTAGTGAGCCAAATGGAGTTGTTCTCCCACAAGAACCACTCGGCTGATTCTTCTTCAATATGCCCTTCACCAACATGCAGTGTTTCCTTCATTGAATTAGCTCTCACACCAATATTTGCGTCTAGAGCCTTTGCATTGAGGGCTATCTGAAAACGGCTGTGGCTCTGAATTTGCCTGGAATGTGGAGTTGGTGGCATGTGAAACCCGCATGTGGAGCATTCGATTGTGTGGGATGCTCTACCAGGTTCATTCCTAGATAATGCACTCAAAGGGCACTAAGCATAGAGTGTGAAAACTGAGTTTCCTTGAGAGCTGCTTGGAAGCCTGATGGTGTGTGAAGTTAGTGAGCCAAATGCAGTTGTTCTCCCACAAGAACCACTCGGCTGATTCTTCTTCAATATGCCCTTCACCAACATGCAGTGTTTCCTTGATTGAATTAGCTCTCACACCAATATTTGCGTCTAGAGCCTTTGCATTGAGGGCTATCTGAAAACGGCTGTGGCGCTGAAGTTGCCTGTGAATGTGGAGTTGGTGGCATGTGAAACCCGCATGTGGAGCATTGGTTTGTGTGGGAGGCTCACCAAGCTTCATTTCAGTCCTAGGAACTCAAAGGGCACTAAGCATAGAGTGTGAAAACTGAGTTTCCTTGAGAGCTGCTTGGAAGCCTGATGGTGTGTGAAGTTAGTGAGCCAAATGGAGTTGTTCTCCCACAAGAACCACTCGGCTGATTCTTCTTCAATATGCGCTTCACCAACATGCAGTGTTTCCTTGATTGAATTAGCTCTCACAACAATATTTGCGTCTAGATCCTTTGCATTGAGGGCTATCTGAAAACGGCTGTGGCTCTGAATTTGCCTGGAATGTGGAGTTGGTGGCATGTGAAACCCGCATGTGGAGCATTCGATTGTGTGGGATGCTCTACCAGGTTCATTCCTAGATAATGCACTCAAAGGGCACTAAGCATAGAGTGTGAAAACTGAGTTTCCTTGAGAGCTGCTTGGAAGCCTGATGGTGTGTGAAGTTAGTGAGGCAAATGCAGTTGTTCTCCCACAAGAACCACTCGGCTGATTCTTCTTCAATATGCCCTTCACCAACATGCAGTGTTTCCTTCATTGAATTAGCTCTCACAATAATATTTACATCTAAAGCCTTTGCATTGAGGGCTATCTGAAAACGGCTGTGGCGCTGAAGTTGCCTGTGAATGTGGAGTTGGTGGCATGTGAAACCCGCATGTGGAGCATTCGTTTGTGTGGGATGCTCTACCAGGTTCATTCCTAGATAATGCACTCAAAGGGCACTAAGCATAGAGTGTGAAAACTGAGTTTCCTTGAGAGCTGCTTGGAAGCCTGATGGTGTGTGAAGTTAGTGAGCCAAATGGAGTTGTTCTCCCACAAGAACCACTCGGCTGATTCTTCTTCAATATGCCCTTCACCAACATGCAGTGTTTCCTTGATTGAATTAGCTCTCACACCACTATTTGCGTCTAGAGCCTTTGCATTGAGGGCTATCTGAAAACGGCTGTGGCGCTGAAGTTGCCTGTGAATGTGGAGTTGGTGGCATGTGAAACCCGCATGTGGAGCATTCGTTTGTGTGGGATGCTCTACCAGGTTCATTCCTAGATAATGCACTCAAAGGGCACTAAGCATAGAGTGTGAAAACTGAGTTTCCTTGAGAGCTGCTTGGAAGCCTGATGGTGTGTGAAGTTAGTGAGCCAAATGGAGTTGTTCTCCCACAAGAACCACTCGGCTGATTCTTCTTCAATATGCCCTTCACCAACATGCAGTGTTTCCTTCATTGAATTAGCTCTCACACACCACTATTTGCGTCTAGAGCCTTTGCATTGAGGGCTATCTGAAAACGGCTGTGGCGCTGAAGTTGCCTGTGAATGTGGAGTTGGTGGCATGTGAAACCCGCATGTGGAGCATTCGTTTGTGTGGGATGCTCTACCAGGTTCATTCCTAGATAATGCACTCAACAGGCACTAAGCATAGAGTGTGAAAAGTGAGTTTCCTTGAGAGCTGCTTGGAAGCCTGATGGTGTGTGAAGTTAGTGAGCCAAATGGAGTTGTTCTCCCACAAGAACCACTCGGCTGATTCTTCTTCAATATGCCCTTCACCAACATGCAGTGTTTCCTTGATTGAATTAGCTCTCACACCAATATTTGCGTCTAGAGCCTTTGCATTGAGGGCTATCTGAAAACGGCTGTGGCGCTGAAGTTGCCTGTGAATGTGGAGTTGGTGGCATGTGAAACCCGCATGTGGAGCATTCCTTTGTGTGGGAGGCTTACCAAGCTTCATTTCAGTCCTAGGCACTCAAAGGGCACTAAGCATAGAGTGTGAAAACTGAGTTTCCTTGAGAGGTGCTTGGAAGCCTGATGGTGTGTGAAGTTAGTGAGGCAAATGGAGTTGTTCTCCCACAAGAACCACTCAGCTGATTCTTATAAATATGCCCTTCACCAACATGCAGTGTTTCCTTGATTGAATTAGCTTTCACACCAATATTTGCGTCTAGAGCCTTTGCTTTGAGGGCTATCTGAAAACGGCTGTGGCGCTGAAGTTGCCTGTGAATGTGGAGTTGGTGGCATGTGAAACCCGCATGTGGAGCATTCGTTTGTGTGGGATGCTCTACCAGGTTCATTCCTAGATAATGCACTCAAAGGGCACTAAGCATAGAGTGTGAAAACTGAGTTTCCTTGAGAGCTGCTTGGAAGCCTGATGGTGTGTGAAGTTAGTGAGCCAAATGGAGTTGTTCTTCCACAAGAACCACTCGGCTGATTCTTATAAATATGCCCTTCACCAACATGCAGTGTTTCCTTGATTGAATTAGCTCTCGCACCAATATTTGCGTCTAGAGCCTTTGCATTGAGGGCTATCTGAAAATGGCTTTTCGGCTGAAGTTGTCGTTGAATGTGGAGTTGGTGGCATGTGAAACCCGCATGTGGAGCATGCGTTTGTGTGGGATGCTCTACCAGGTTCATTCCTAGATAATGCACTCAAAGGGCACTAAGCATAGAGTGTGAAAACTGAGTTTCCTTGAGAGCTGCTTGGAAGCCTGATGGTGTGTGAAGTTAGTGAGGCAAATGGAGTTGTTCTCCCACAAGAACCACTCAGCTGATTCTTCTTCAATATGCCCTTCACCAACATGCAGTGTTTCCTTGATTGAATTAGCTCTCACACCAATATTTGCGTCTAGAGCCTTTGCATTGAGGGCTATCTGAAAACGGCTGTGGCGCTGAAGTTGCCTGTGAATGTGGAGTTGGTGGCATGTGAAACCCGCATGTGGAGCATTCGTTTGTGTGGGATGCTCACCAAGCTTCATTTCAGTCCGAGGCACTCAAAGGGCACTAAGCATAGAGTGTGAAAACTGAGTTTCCTTGAGAGCTGCTTGGAAGCCTGATGGTGTGTGAAGTTAGTGAGCCAAATGGAGTTGTTCTCCCACAACAACCACTCAGCTGATTCTTATAAATATGCCCTTCACCAACATGCAGTGTTTCTTTGATTGAATTAGCTCTCACACCAATATTTGCGTCTAGAGCCTTTGCATTGAGGGCTATCTGAAAACGGCTGTGGCGCTGAAGTTGCCTGAGAATGTGGAGTTGGTGGCATGTGAAACCCGCATGTGGAGCATTCGTTTGTGTGGGATGCTCACCAAGCTTCATTTCAGTCCTAGGCACTCAAAGGGCACTAAGCATAGAGTGTGAAAACTGAGTTTCCTTGAGAGGTGCTTGGAAGCCTGATGGTGTGTGAAGTTAGTGAGGCAAATGGAGTTGTTCTCCCACAAGAACCACTCAGCTGATTCTTATAAATATGCCCTTCACCAACATGCAGTGTTTCCTTGATTGAATTAGCTTTCACACCAATATTTGCGTCTAGAGCCTTTGCTTTGAGGGCTATCTGAAAACGGCTGTGGCGCTGAAGTTGCCTGTGAATGTGGAGTTGGTGGCATGTGAAACCCGCATGTGGAGCATTCGTTTGTGTGGGATGCTCTACCAGGTTCATTCCTAGATAATGCACTCAAAGGGCACTAAGCATAGAGTGTGAAAACTGAGTTTCCTTGAGAGCTGCTTGGAAGCCTGATGGTGTGTGAAGTTAGTGAGCCAAATGGAGTTGTTCTTCCACAAGAACCACTCGGCTGATTCTTATAAATATGCCCTTCACCAACATGCAGTGTTTCCTTGATTGAATTAGCTCTCGCACCAATATTTGCGTCTAGAGCCTTTGCATTGAGGGCTATCTGAAAATGGCTTTTCGGCTGAAGTTGTCGGTGAATGTGGAGTTGGTGGCATGTGAAACCCGCCTGTGGAGCATGCGTTTGTGTGGGATGCTCTACCAGGTTCATTCCTAGATAATGCACTCAAAGGGCACTAAGCATAGAGTGTGAAAACTGAGTTTCCTTGAGAGCTGCTTGGAAGCCTGATGGTGTGTGAAGTTAGTGAGGCAAATGGAGTTGTTCTCCCACAAGAACCACTCAGCTGATTCTTCTTCAATATGCCCTTCACCAACATGCAATGTTTCCTTGATTGAATTAGCTCTCACACCAATATTTGCGTCTAGAGCCTTTGCATTGAGGGCTATCTGAAAACGGCTGTGGCGCTGAAGTTGCCTGTGAATGTGGAGTTGGTGGCATGTGAAACCCGCATGTGGAGCATTCGTTTGTGTGGGATGCTCACCAAGCTTCATTTCAGTCCGAGGCACTCAAAGGGCACTAAGCATAGAGTGTGAAAACTGAGTTTCCTTGAGAGCTGCTTGGAAGCCTGATGGTGTGTGAAGTTAGTGAGCCAAATGGAGTTGTTCTCCCACAACAACCACTCAGCTGATTCTTATAAATATGCCCTTCACCAACATGCAGTGTTTCTTTGATTGAATTAGCTCTCACACCAATATTTGCGTCTAGAGCCTTTGCATTGAGGGCTATCTGAAAACGGCTGTGGCGCTGAAGTTGCCTGAGAATGTGGAGTTGGTGGCATGTGAAACCCGCATGTGGAGCATTCGTTTGTGTGGGATGCTCACCAAGCTTCATTTCAGTCCTAGGCACTCAAAGGGCACTAAGCATAGAGTGTGAAAACTGAGTTTCCTTGAGAGGTGCTTGGAAGCCTGATGGTGTGTGAAGTTAGTGAGGCAAATGGAGTTGTTCTCCCACAAGAACCACTCAGCTGATTCTTATAAATATGCCCTTCACCAACATGCAGTGTTTCCTTGATTGAATTAGCTTTCACACCAATATTTGCGTCTAGAGCCTTTGCTTTGAGGGCTATCTGAAAACGGCTGTGGCGCTGAAGTTGCCTGTGAATGTGGAGTTGGTGGCATGTGAAACCCGCATGTGGAGCATTCGTTTGTGTGGGATGCTCTACCAGGTTCATTCCTAGATAATGCACTCAAAGGGCACTAAGCATAGAGTGTGAAAACTGAGTTTCCTTGAGAGCTGCTTGGAAGCCTGATGGTGTGTGAAGTTAGTGAGCCAAATGGAGTTGTTCTTCCACAAGAACCACTCGGCTGATTCTTATTCAATATGCCCTTCACCACCATGCAGTGTTTCCTTGATTGAATTAGCTCTCACACCAATATTTGCGTCTAGAGCCTTTGCATTGAGGGCTATCTGAAAATGGCTTTTCCGCTGTAGTTGTCGGTGAATGTGGAGTTGGTGGCATGTGAAACCCGCATGTGGAGCATGCGTTTGTGTGGGATGCTCTACCAGGGTCATTCCTAGATAATGCACTCAAAGGGCACTAAGCATAGAGTGTGAAAACTGAGTTTCCTTGAGAGCTGCTTGGAAGCCTGATGGTGTGTGAAGTTAGTGAGCCAAATGGAGTTGTTCTCCCACAAGAACCACTCAGCTGATTCTTCTTCAATATGCCCTTCACCAACATGCAATGTTTCCTTGATTGAATTAGCTCTCACACCAATATTTGCGTCTAGAGCCTTTGCATTGAGGGCTATCTGAAAACGGCTGTGGCGCTGAAGTTGCCTGTGAATGTGGAGTTGGTGGCATGTGAAACCCGCATGTGGAGCATTCGTTTGTGTGGGATGCTCACCAAGCTTCATTTCAGTCCGAGGCACTCAAAGGGCACTAAGCATAGAGTGTGAAAACTGAGTTTCCTTGAGAGCTGCTTGGAAGCCTGATGGTGTGTGAAGTTAGTGAGCCAAATGGAGTTGTTCTCCCACAACAACCACTCAGCTGATTCTTATAAATATGCCCTTCACCAACATGCAGTGTTTCTTTGATTGAATTAGCTCTCACACCAATATTTGCGTCTAGAGCCTTTGCATTGAGGGCTATCTGAAAACGGCTGTGGCGCTGAAGTTGCCTGAGAATGTGGAGTTGGTGGCATGTGAAACCCGCATGTGGAGCATTCGTTTGTGTGGGATGCTCACCAAGCTTCATTTCAGTCCTAGGCACTCAAAGGGCACTAAGCATAGAGTGTGAAAACTGAGTTTCCTTGAGAGGTGCTTGGAAGCCTGATGGTGTGTGAAGTTAGTGAGGCAAATGGAGTTGTTCTCCCACAAGAACCACTCAGCTGATTCTTATAAATATGCCCTTCACCAACATGCAGTGTTTCCTTGATTGAATTAGCTTTCACACCAATATTTGCGTCTAGAGCCTTTGCTTTGAGGGCTATCTGAAAACGGCTGTGGCGCTGAAGTTGCCTGTGAATGTGGAGTTGGTGGCATGTGAAACCCGCATGTGGAGCATTCGTTTGTGTGGGATGCTCTACCAGGTTCATTCCTAGATAATGCACTCAAAGGGCACTAAGCATAGAGTGTGAAAACTGAGTTTCCTTGAGAGCTGCTTGGAAGCCTGATGGTGTGTGAAGTTAGTGAGCCAAATGGAGTTGTTCTTCCACAAGAACCACTCGGCTGATTCTTATTCAATATGCCCTTCACCACCATGCAGTGTTTCCTTGATTGAATTAGCTCTCACACCAATATTTGCGTCTAGAGCCTTTGCATTGAGGGCTATCTGAAAATGGCTTTTCCGCTGTAGTTGTCGGTGAATGTGGAGTTGGTGGCATGTGAAACCCGCATGTGGAGCATGCGTTTGTGTGGGATGCTCTACCAGGGTCATTCCTAGATAATGCACTCAAAGGGCACTAAGCATAGAGTGTGAAACTGAGTTTCCTTGAGAGCTGCTTGGAAGCCTGATGGTGTGTGAAGTTAGTGAGCCAAATGGAGTTGTTCTCCCACAAGAACCACTCAGCTGATTCTTACTCAATATGCCCTTCACCAACATGCAGTGTTTCCTTGATTGAATTAGCTCTCACACCAATATTTGCGTCTAGAGCCTTTGCATTGAGGGCTATCTGAAAACGGCTGTGGCGCTGAAGTTGCCTGTGAATGTGGAGTTGGTGGCATGTGAAACCCGCATGTGGAGCATTCGTTTGTGTGGGATGCTCACCAAGCTTCATTTCAGTCCGAGGCACTCAAAGGGCACTAAGCATAGAGTGTGAAAACTGAGTTTCCTTGAGAGCTGCTTGGAAGCCTGATGGTGTGTGAAGTTAGTGAGCCAAATGGAGTTGTTCTCCACAAGAACCACTTGGCTGATTCTTCTTCAATATGCCCTTCACCAACATGCAGTGTTTCCTTGACTGAATTAGCTCTCACACCAATATTTGCGTCTAGAGCCTTTGCATTGAGGGCTATCTGAAACGGCTGTGGCGCTGAAGTTGCCTGTGAATGTGGAGTGGTGGCATGTGAAACCCGCATGTGGAGCATTCGTTTGTGTGGGATGCTGTACCAGGTTCATTCCTACATAATGCACTCAAAGGGCACTAAGCATAGAGTGTGAAAACTGAGTTTCCTTGAGAGCTGCTTGGAAGCCTGATGGTTTGTGAAGTTAGTAAGCCAAATGGAGTTGTTCTCCCACAAGAACCACTCGGCTGATTCTTCTTCAATATGGCCTTCACCAACATGCAGTGTTTCCTTGATTGAATTAGCTCTCACACCACTATTTGCGTCTAGAGCCTTTGCATTGAGGCTATCTGAAAACGGCTGTGGCGCTGAAGTTGCCTGTGACATGTGGAGTTGGTGGCATGAGAAACCCGCATGTGGAGCATTCATTTCTGTGGGATGCTCTACCAGGTTCATTCCTACATAATGCACTCAAAGGGCACTAAGCATAGAGTGTCAAACTGAGTTTCCTTGAGAGCTGCTGGAAGCCTGATAGTGTGTGACGTTAGTGAGCCAAATGGAGTTGTTCTCCCACAAGAACCACTCGGCTGATTCTTATTCAATATGCCCTTCACCAACATGCAGTTGTTTCCTTCATTGAATTAGCTCTCACACCAATATTTGCGTCTAGAGCCTTTGCATTGAGGGCTATCTGAAAACGGCTGTGGCGCTGAAGTTGCCTGTGAATGTGGAGTTGGTGGCCATGTGAAACCCGCATGTGGAGCATTCGTTTGTGTGGGATGCTGTACCAGGTTCATTCCTACATAATGCACTCAAAGGGCACTAAGCATAGAGTGTGAAAACTGAGTTTCCTTGAGAGCTGCTTGGAAGCCTGATGGTGTGTGAAGTTAGTGAGCCAAATGGAGTTGTTCTCCCACAAGAACCACTCGGCTGATTCTTCTTCAATATGCCCTTCACCACCATGCAGTGTTTCCTTGATTGAATTAGCTCTCACACCAATATTTGCGTCTAGAGCCCTTTGCATTGAGGGCTATCTGAAAACGGCTGTGGCGCTGAAGTTGCCTGTGAAGTGGAGTTGGTGGCATGTGAAACCCGCATGTGGAGCATTCGTTTGTGTGGGATGCTCTACCAGGTTCATTCCTAGATAATGCACTCAAAGGGCACTAAGCATAGAGTGTGAAAACTGAGTTTCCTTGAGAGCTGCTTGGAAGCCTGATTGGTGTGTGAAGTTAGTGAGCCAAATGGAGTTGTTCTCCACAAGAACCACTCGGCTGATTCTTCTTCAATATGCCCTTCACCACCATGCAGTGTTTCCTTGATTGAATTAGCTCTCACACCAATATTTGCGTCTAGAGCCTTTGCATTGAGGGGCTATCTGAAAACGGCTGTGGCGCTGAAGTTGCCTGTGAATGTGGAGTTGGTGGCATGTGAAACCCGCATGTGGAGCATTCGTTTGTGTGGGATGCTGTACCAGGTTCATTCCTAGATAATGCACTCAAAGTGGCACTAAGCATAGAGTGTGAAAACTGAGTTTCCTTGAGAGCTGCTTGGAAGCCTGATGGTGTGTGAAGTTAGTGAGCCAAATGGAGTTGTTCTCCCACAAGAACCACTCGGCTGATTCTTCAATATGCCCTTCACCTAACATGCAGTGTTTCCTTGATTGAATTAGCTCTCACACCACTATTTGCGTCTAGAGCCTTTGCATTGAGGGCTATCTGGAAAACGGCTGTGGCGCTGAAGTTGCCTGTGAATGTGGAGTTGGTGGCATGTGAAACCCGCATGTGGAGCATTCGTTTGTGTGGGATGCTCTACCAGGTTCATTCCTAGATAATGCACTCAAAGGGCACTAAGCATAGAGTGTGAAAACTGAGTTTCCTTGAGAGGTGCTTGGAAGCCTGATGGTGTGTGAAGTTAGTGAGCCAAATGGAGTTGTTCTTCCACAAGAACCACTCGGCTGATTCTTATAAATATGCCCTTCACCAACATGCAGTGTTTCCTTGATTGGAATTAGCTCTCGCACCAATATTTGCGTCTAGAGCCTTTGCATTGAGGGCTATCTGAAAATGGCTTTTCGGCTGAAGTTGTCGGTGAATGTGGAGTTGGTGGCATGTGAAACCCGCATGTGGAGCATGCGTTTGTGTGGGATGCTCTACCAGGTTCATTCCTAGATAATGCACTCAAAGGGCACTAAGCATAGAGTGTGGAAAACTGAGTTTCCTTGAGAGCTGCTTGGAAGCCTGATGGTGTGTGAAGTTGAGTGGAGGCAAATGGAGTTGTTCTCCCACAAGAACCACTCAGCTGAATTCTTCTTCAATATGCCCTTCACCAACATGCAGTGTTTCCTTGATTGAATTAGCTCTCACACCAATATTTGCGTCTAGAGCCTTTGCATTGAGGGCTATCTGAAAACGGCTGTGGCGCTGAAGTTGCCTGTGAATGTGGAGTTGGTGGCATGTGAAACCCGCATGTGGAGCATTCGTTTGTGTGGGATGCTCACCAAGCTTCATTTCAGTCCGAGGCACTCAAAGGCACTAAGCATAGAGTGTGAAAACTGAGTTTCCTTTGAGAGCTGCTTGGAAGCCTGATGGTGTGTGAAGTTAGTGAGCCAAATGGAGTTGTTCTCCCACAACAACCACTCAGCTGATTCTTATAAATATGCCCTTCACCAACATGCAGTGTTTCTTTGATTGAATTAGCTCTCACACCAATATTTGCATCTAGAGCCTTTGCATTGAGGGCTATCTGAAACGGCTGTGGCGCTGAAGTTGCCTGAGAATGTGGAGTTGGTGGCATGTGAAACCCGCATGTGGAGCATTCGTTTGTGTGGGATGCTCACCAAGCTTCATTTCAGTCCTAGGCACTCAAAGGGCACTAAGCATAGAGTGTGAAAACTGAGTTTCCTTGAGAGGTGCTTGGAAGCCTGATGGTGTGTGAAGTTAGTGAGGCAAATGGAGTTGTTCTCCCACAAGAACCACTCAGCTTGATTCTTATAAATATGCCTTCACCAACATGCAGTGTTTCCTTGATTGAATTAGCTTTCACACCAATATTTGCGTCTAGAGCCTTTGCTTTGAGGGCTATCTGAAAACGGCTGTGGCGCTGAAGTTGCCTGTGAATGTGGAGTTGGTGGCATGTGAAACCCGCATGTGGAGCATTCGTTTGTGTGGGATGCTCTACCAGGTTCATTCCTAGATAATGCACTCAAAGGGCACTAAGCATAGAGTGTGAAAACTGAGTTTCCTTGAGAGCTGCTTGGAAGCCTGATGGTGTGTGAAGTTAGTGAGCCAAATGGAGTTGTTCTTCCACAAGAACCACTCGGCTGATTCTTATTCAATATGCCCTTCACCACCATGCAGTGTTTCCTTGATTGAATTAGCTCTCACACCAATATTTGCGTCTAGAGCCTTTGCATTGAGGGCTATCTGAAAATGGCTTTTCCGCTGTAGTTGTCGGTGATGTGGAGTTGGTGGCATGTGAAACCCGCATGTGGAGCATGCGTTTGTGTGGGATGCTCTACCAGGTTCATTCCTAGATAATGCACTCAAAGGGCACTAAGCATAGAGTTGTGAAAACTGAGTTTCCTTGAGAGCTGCTTGGAAGCCTGATGGTGTGTGAAGTTAGTGAGCCAAATGGAGTTGTTCTCCCACAAGAACCACTCAGCTGATTCTACTCAATATGCCCTTCACCAACATGCAGTGTTTCCTTGATTGAATTAGCTCTCACACCAATATTTGCGTCTAGAGCTTTGCATTGAGGGCTATCTGAAAACGGCTGTGGCGCTGAAGTTGCCTGTGAATGTGGAGTTGGTGGCATGTGAAACCCGCATGTGGAGCATTCGTTTGTGTGGGATGCTCACCAAGCTTCATTTCAGTCCGAGGCACTTCAAAGGGCACTAAGCATAGAGTGTGAAACTGAGTTTCCTTGAGAGCTGCTTGGAAGCCTGATGGTGTGTGAAGTTAGTGAGCCAAATGGAGTTGTTCTCCCACAAGAAACCACTCGGCTGATTCTTCTTCAATATGCCCTTCACCAACATGCAGTGTTTCCTTGACTGAATTAGCTCTCACACCAATATTTGCGTCTAGAGCCTTTGCATTGAGGGCTATCTGAAAACGGCTGTGGCGCTGAAGTTGCCTGTGAATGTGGAGTTGGTGGCATGTGAAACCCGCATGTGGAGCATTCGTTTTGTGTGGGATGCTGTACCAGGTTCATTCCTACATAATGCACTCAAAGGGCACTAAGCATAGAGTGTGAAAACTGAGTTTCCTTGAGAGCTGCTTGGAAGCCTGATGGTTTGTGAAGTTAGTAAGCCAAATGGAGTTGTTCTCCCACAAGAACCCAACTCGGCTGATTCTTCTTCATATGGCCTTCACCAACATGCAGTGTTTCCTTGATTGAATTAGCTCTCACACCACTATTTGCGTCTAGAGCCTTTGCATTGAGGGCTATCTGAAAACGGCTGTGGCGCTGAAGTTGCCTGTGAATGTGGAGTTGGTGGCATGAGAAACCCGCATGTGGAGCATTCATTTCTGTGGGATGCTCTACCAGGTTCATTCCTAGATAATGCACTCAAAGGGCACTAAGCATAGAGTGTCAAAACTGAGTTTCCTTGAGAGCTGCTTGGAAGCTGATAGTGTGTGACGTTAGTGAGCCAAATGGAGTTGTTCTCCCACAAGAACCACTCGGCTGATTCTTCTTCAATATGCCCTTCACCAACATGCAGTGTTTCCTTCATTGAATTAGCTCTCACACCAATATTTGCGTCTAGAGCCTTTGCATTGAGGGCTATCTGAAACGGCTGTGGCGCTGAAGTTGCCTGTGAATGTGGAGTTGGTGGCATGTGAAACCCGCATGTGGAGCATTCGTTTGTGGGATGCTGTACCAGGTTCATTCCTACATAATGCACTCAAAGGGCACTAAGCATAGAGTGTGAAAACTGAGTTTCCTTGAGAGCTGCTTGGAAGCCTGATGGTCTGTGTGAAGTTAGTGAGCCAAATGGAGTTGTTCTCCCACAAGAACCACTCGCTGATTCTTCTTCAATATGCCCTTCACCACCATGCAGTGTTTCCTTGATTGAATTAGCTCTCACACCAATATTTGCGTCTAGAGCCTTTGCATTGAGGGCTATCTGAAAACGGCTGTGGCGCTGAAGTTGCCCTGTGAATGTGAGTTGGTGGCATGTGAAACCCGCATGTGGAGCATTCGTTTGTGTGGGATGCTCTACCAGGTCATTCCTAGATAATGCACTCAAAGGGCACTAAGCATAGAGTGTGAAAACTGAGGTTTCCTTGAGAGCTGCTTGGAAGCCTGATTGTGTGTGAAGTTAGTGAGCCAAATGGAGTTGTTCTCCCACAAGAACCACTCGGCTGATTCTTCTTCAATATGCCCTTCACCACCATTGCAGTGTTTCCTTGATTGAATTAGCTCTCACACCAATATTTGCGTCTAGAGCCTTTGCATTGAGGGCTATCTGAAAACGGCTGTGGCGCTGAAGTTGCCTGTGAATGTGGATTGGTGGCATGTGAAACCCGCATGTGGAGCATTCGTTGTGTGGGATGCTGTACCAGGTTCATTCCTACATAATGCACTCAAAGGGCACTAAGCATAGAGTGTGAAAACTGAGTTTCTTGAGAGCTGCTTGGAAGCCTGATGGTGTGTGAAGTTAGTGAGCCAAATGAGTTGTTCTCCCACAAGAACCACTCGGCTGATTCTTCTTCAATATGCCCTTCACCAACATGCAGTGTTTCTCTTGATTGAATTAGCTCTCACACCACTATTTGCGTCTAGAGCCTTTGCATTGAGGGCTATCTGAAAACGGCTGTGGCGCCTGAAGTTGCCTGTGAATGTGAGTTGGTGGCATGTGAAACCCGCATGTGGAGCATTCGTTTGTGTGGGATGCTCTACCAGGTTCATTCCTAGATAATGCACTCAAAGGGCACTAAGCATAGAGTGTGAAAACTGAGTTCCTTGAGAGCTGTTTGGAAGCCTGATGGTGTGTGAAGTTAGTGAGCCAAATGGAGTTGTTCTCCCACAAGAACCACTCGGCTGATTCTTCTTCAATATGCCCTTCACCAACATGCAGTGTTTCCTTGATTGAATTAGCTCTCACACCACTATTTGCGTCTAGAGCCTTTGCATTGAGGGCTATCTGAAAACGGCTGTGGCGCTGAAGTTGCCTGTGGAATGTGGAGTTGGTGGCATGTGAAACCCGCATGTGGAGCATTCGTTTGTGTGGGATGCTCTACCAGGTTTCATTCCTAGATAATGCACTCAACGGGCACTAAGCATAGAGTGTGAAAACTGAGTTTCCTTGAGAGCTGCTTGGAAGCCTGATGGTGTGTGAAAGTTAGTGAGCCAAATGGAGTTGTTCCTCCCACAAGAACCACTCGGCTGATTCTTCTTCAATATGCCCTTCACCAACATGCAGTGTTTCCTTGATTGAATTAGCTCTCACACCACTATTTGCGTCTAGAGCCTTTGCATTGAGGGCTATCTGAAAACGGCTGTGGCGCTGAAGTTGCCTGTGAATGTGGAGTTGGTGGCATGTGAAACCCGCATGTGGAGGCATTCGTTTGTATGGGATGCTCTACCAAGCTTCATTTCAGTCCTAGGCACTCAAAGGGCACTAAGCATAGAGTGTGAAAACTGAGTTTCCTTGAGAGCTGCTTGGAAGCTGATGGATGTGTGAAGTTAGTGAGCCAAATGGAGTTGTTCTCCCACAAGAACCACTCGGCTGATTCTTCTTCAATATGCCCTTCACCAACATGCAGTGTTTCCTTCATTGAATTAGCTCTCACACCAATATTTGCGTCTAGAGCCTTTGCATTGAGGGGCTATTTGAAAACGGCTGTGGCGCTGAAGTTGCCTGTGAATGTGGAGTTGGTGGCATGTGAAACCCACACGTGAACATTCGTTCGTGTGTGATGTTCACCAAGCTTCATTTCAGTCCTAGGCATTCAAAGGGCACTAAGCATAGAGTGTGAAAACTGAGTTTCCTTGAGAGCTGCTTGGAAGCCTGATGGTGTGTGAAGTTAGTGAGCCAAATGGAGTTGTTCTCCCACAAGAACCACGCGGCTGATTCTTCTTCAATATGCCCTTCACCAACATGAAATGTTTCTTTGATTGTATTAGCTCTCACACCACTATTTGCGTCTAGAGCCTTTGCATTGAGGGCTATCAGAAAACGGCTGTGGCGCTGAAGTTGCCTGTGAATGTGGAGTTGGTGGCATGTGAACCCGCATGTGGAGCATTCGTTTGTGTGGGATGCTCTACCAGGTTCATTCCTAGATAATGCACTCAAAGGGCACTAAGCATAGAGTGTGAAAACTGAGTTTTCCTTGAGAGCTGCTTGGAAGCCTGATGGTGTGTGAAGTTAGTGAGCCAAATGGAGTTGTTCTCCCACAAGAACCACTCGGCTGATTCTTCTTCAATATGCCCTTCATCAACATGCAGTGTTTCCTTGATTGAATTAGCTCTCACACCAATATTTGCGTCTAGAGCCTTTGCATTGAGGGCTATCTGAAAACGGCTGTGGCGCTGAAGTTGCCTGTGAATGTGGAGTTGGTGGCATGTGAAACCCACACGTGGAACATTCGTTCGTGTGGGATGTTCACCAAGCTTCATTTCAGTCCTATGCATTCAAAGTGCACTAAGCATAGAGTGTGAAAACTGAGTTTCCTTGAGAGCTGCTTGGAAGCCTGATGGTGTGTGAAGTT
This sequence comes from Ochotona princeps, assembly GCF_030435755.1. Lineage (NCBI taxonomy): Eukaryota > Metazoa > Chordata > Mammalia > Lagomorpha > Ochotonidae > Ochotona > Ochotona princeps. The sequence continues at coordinate 217,177 of NW_026700510.1, read as the reverse complement.
AGTGAGCCAAATGGAGTTGTTCTCCCACAAGAACCACTCGGCTGATTCTTCTTCAATATGCCTTCACCAACATGAAGTGTTTCTTTGATTGTATTAGCTCTCACAACAATATTTGCGTCTAGAGCCTTTGCATTGAGGGCTATCTGAAAAAGAGCTTTGGCACTGAAGTTGCCTGTGAATGTGGAGTTGGTGGCATGTGAAACCCGCATGTGGAGCATTCGTTTGTGTGGGATGCTGTACCAGGTTCATTCCTACATAATGCACTCAAAGGGCACTAAGCATAGAGTGTGAAAACTGAGTTTCCTTGAGAGGCTGCTTGGAAGCCTGATGGTGTGTGAAGTTAGTGAGCCAAATGGAGTTGTTCTCCCACAAGAACCACTCGGCTGATTCTTCTTCAATATGCCCTTCACCAACATGCAATGTTTCCTTGATTTAATTAGCTCTCACACCACTATTTCGTCTAGAGCCTTTGCATTGAGGGCTATCTGAAACAGCTGTGGCGCTGAAGTTGCCTGTGAATGTGGAGTTGGTGGCATGTGAAACCCGCATGTGGAGCATTCGTTCGTTGTGGGAGGCTCACCAAGCTTCATTTCCGTCCCAGGCACTCAAAGGGCACTAAGCATAGAGTGTGAAAACTGAGTTTCCTTGAGAGCTGCTTGGAAGCCTGATGGTGTGTGAAGTTAGTGAGCCAAATGGAGTTGTTCTCCACAAGAACCACTCGGCTGATTCTTCTTCAATATGCCCTTCACCAACATGCAGTGTTCCTTGATTGAATTAACTCTCACACCACTATTTGCGTCTAGAGCCTTTGCATTGAGGTCTATCTGAAAACGGCTGTGGCGCTGAAGTTGCCTGTGAATGTGGAGTTGGTGGCATGTGAAACCCGCATGTGGAGCATTGGTTTGTGTGGGATGCTCTACCAGGTTCATTCCTAGATAATGCACTCAAAGGGCACTAAGCATAGAGTGTGAAAACTGAGTTTCCTTGAGAGCTGCTTGGAAGCCTGATGGTGTGTGAAGTTAGTGAGCCAAATGGAGTTTGTTCTCCCACAAGAACCACTCGGCCTGATTCTTCTTCAATATGCCCTTCACCAACATGCAGTGTTTCCTTGATTGAATTAGCTCTCACAATAATATTTACATCTAAAGCCTTTGCATTGAGGGCTATCTGAAAACGGCTGTGGCGCTGCAGTTGCCTGTGAATGTGGAGTTGGTGGCATGTGAAACCCGCATGTGGAGCATTCGTTTGTGTGGGATGCTCTACCAGGTCATTCTACATAATGCACTCAAAGGGCACTAAGCATAGAGTGTGAAAAACTGAGTTTCCTTGAGAGCTGCTTGGTGGTGTGTGAAGTTAGTGAGCCAAATGGAGTTGTTCTCCCACAAGAACCACTCATCTGATTCTTCTTCAATATGCCCTTCACCAACATGCAGTGTTTCCTTGATTGAATTAGCTCTCACACCACTATTTGCGTCTAGAGCCTTTGCATTGAGGGCTATCTGAAAACGGCTGTGGCGCTGAAGTTGCCTGTGAATGTGGAGTTGGTGGCATGTGAAACCCGCATGTGGAGCATTCGTTTGTGTGGGATGCTCTACCAGGTTCATTCCTAGATAATGCACTCAAAGGGCACTAAGCATAGAGTGTGAAAACTGAGTTTCCTTGAGAGCTGCTTGGAAGCCTGATGGTGTGTGAAGTTAGTGAGCCAAATGGAGTTGTTCTCCCACAAGAACCACTCGGCTGATTCTTCTTCAGTATGCCCTTCACCAACATGCAGTGTTTCCTTGATTGAATTAGCTCTCACACCACTATTTGCGTCTAGAGCCTTTGCATTGAGGGCTATCTGAAAACGGCTGTGGCGCTGAAGTTGCCTGTGAATGTGGAGTTGGTGGCATGTGAAACCCGCATGTGGAGCATTCGTTTGTGTGGGATGCTCTACCAGGTTCATTCCTAGATAATGCACTCAACGGGCACTAAGCATAGAGTGTGAAAACTGAGTTTCCTTGAGAGCTGCTTGGAAGCCTGATGGTGTGTGAAGTTAGTGAGCCAAATGGAGTTGTTCTCCCACAAGAACCACTCGGCTGATTCTTCTTCAATATGCCCTTCACCAACATGCAGTGTTTCCTTGATTGAATTAGCTCTCACACCAATATTTGCGTCTAGAGCCTTTGCATTGAGGGCTATCTGAAAATGGCTGTGGCGCTGAAGTTGCCTGTGAATGTGGAGTTGGTGGCATGTGAAACCCGCATGTGGAGCATTCGTTTGTGTGGGAGGCTTACCAAGCTTCATTTCAGTCCTAGGCACTCAAAGGGCACTAAGCATAGAGTGTGAAAACTGAGTTTCCTTGAGAGCTGCTTGGAAGCCTGATGGTGTGTGAAGTTAGTGAGCCAAATGGAGTTGTTCTCCCACAAGAACCACTCGGCTGATTCTTCTTCAATATGCCCTTCACCAACATGCAGGGTTTCCTTCATTGAATTAGCTCTCACACCAATATTTGCGTCTAGAGCCTTTGCATTGAGGGCTATCTGAAAACGGCTGTGGCGCTGAAGTTGCCTGTGAATGTGGAGTTGGTGGCATGTGAAACCCGCATGTGGAGCATTCGTTTGTGTGGGATGCTCTACCAGGTTCATTCCTAGATAATGCACTCAAAGGGCACTAAGCATAGAGTGTGAAAACTGAGTTTCCTTGAGAGCTGCTTGGAAGCCTGATGGTGTGTGAAGTTAGTGAGCCAAATGGAGTTGTTCTCCCACAAGACCACTTACCCCCACTTCGGCTGATTCTTCTTCAATATGCCCTTCACCAACATGCAGTGTTTCCTTCATTGAATTAGCTCTCACACCAATATTTGCGTCTAGAGCCTTTGCATTGAGGGCTATTTGAAAACGGCTGTGGCGCTGAAGTTGCCTGTGAATGTGGAGTTGGTGGCATGTGAAACCCACACGTGGAACATTCGTTCGTGTGGGATGTTCACCAAGCTTCATTTCAGTCCGAGGCACTCAAAGGGCACTAAGCATAGAGTGTGATAACTGAGTTTCCTTGAGAGCTGCTTGGAAGCCTGATGGTGTGTGAAGTTAGTGAGCCAAATGGAGTTGTTCTCCCACAAGAACCACTCGGCTGATTCTTCTTCAATATGCCCTTCACCAACATGCAGTGTTTCCTTGATTGAATTAGCTCTCACACCACTATTTGCGTCTAAAGCCTTCACATTGAGGGCTATCTGAAAACGGCTGTGGCGCTGAAGTTGCCTGTGAATGTGGAGTTGGTGGCATGTGAAACCCGCATGTGGAGCATTGGTTTGTTTGGGATTCTCTCCAAGCTTCATTTCAGTCCAAGGCACTCAAAGGGCACTAAGCATAGAGTGTGAAAACTGAGTTTCCTTGAGAGCTGCTTGGAAGCCTGATGGTGTGTGAAGTTAGTGAGCCAAATGGAGTTGTTCTCCCACAAGAACCACTCGGCTGATTCTTCTTCAATATGCCCTTCACCAACATGCAGTGTTTCCTTGATTGAATTAGCTCTCACACCAATATTTGCGTCTAGAGCCTTTGCATTGAGGGCTATCTGAAAACGGCTGTGGCTCTGAATTTGCCTGGAATGTGGAGTTGGTGGCATGTGAAACCCGCATGTGGAGCATTCGTTTGTGTCGGATGCTCTACCAGGTTCATTCCTAGATAATGCACTCAATGGGCACTAAGCATAGAGTGTGAAAACTGAGTTTCCTTGAGAGCTGCTTGGAAGCCTGATGGTGTGTGAAGTTAGTGAGCCAAATGGAGTTGTTCTCCCACAAGAACCACTCGGCTGATTCTTCTTCAATATGCCCTTCACCAACATGCAGTGTTTCCTTCATTGAATTAGCTCTCACACTAATATTTACATCTAAAGCCTTTGCATTGAGGGCTATCTGAAAACGGCTGTGGCGCTGAAGTTGCCTGTGAATGTGGAGTTGGTGGCATGTGAAACCCGCATGTGGAGCATTCGTTTGTGTGGGATGCTCTACCAGGTTCATTCCTAGATAATGCACTCAAAGGGCACTAAGCATAGAGTGTGAAAACTGAGTTTCCTTGAGAGCTGCTTGGAAGCCTGATGGTGTGTGAAGTTAGTGAGGCAAATGGAGTTGTTCTCCCACAAGAACCACTCGGCTGATTCTTCTTCAATATGCCCTTCACCAACATGCAGTGTTTCCTTCATTGAATTAGCTCTCACACTAATATTTACATCTAAAGCCTTTGCATTGAGGGCTATCTGAAAACGGCTGTGGCGCTGAAGTTGCCTGTGAATGTGGAGTTGGTGGCATGTGAAACCCGCATGTGGAGCATTCGTTTGTGTGGGATGCTCTACCAGGTTCATTCCTAGATAATGCACTCAAAGGGCACTAAGCATAGAGTGTGAAAACTGAGTTTCCTTGAGAGCTGCTTGGAAGCCTGATGGTGTGTGAAGTTAGTGAGCCAAATGGAGTTGTTCTCCCACAAGAACCACTCGGCTGATTCTTCTTCAATATGCCCTTCACCAACATGCAGTGTTTCCTTGATTGAATTAGCTCTCACACCACTATTTGCGTCTAGAGCCTTTGCATTGAGGGCTATCTGAAAACGGCTGTGGCGCTGAAGTTGCCTGTGAATGTAAAGTTGGTGGCATGTGAAACCCGCATGTGGAGCATTCGTTTGTGTGGGATGCTCTACCAGGTTCATTCCTAGATAATGCACTCAAAGGGCACTAAGCATAGAGTGTGAAAACTGAGTTTCCTTGAGAGCTGCTTGGAAGCCTGATGGTGTGTGAAGTTAGTGAGCCAAATGGAGTTGTTCTCCCACAAGAACCACTCGGCTGATTCTTCTTCAATATGCCCTTCACCAACATGCAGTGTTTCCTTGATTGAATTAGCTCTCACACCACTATTTGCGTCTAGAGCCTTTGCATTGAGGGCTATCTGAAAACGGCTGTGGCGCTGAAGTTGCCTGTGAATGTGGAGTTGGTGGCATGTGAAACCCGCATGTGGAGCATTCGTTTGTGTGGGATGCTCTACCAGGTTCATTCCTAGATAATGCACTCAAAGGGCACTAAGCATAGAGTGTGAAAACTGAGTTTCCTTGAGAGCTGCTTGGAAGCCTGATGGTGTGTGAAGTTAGTGAGCCAAATGGAGTTGTTCTCCCACAAGAACCACTCGGCTGATTCTTCTTCAATATGCCCTTCACCAACATGCAGTGTTTCCTTGATTGAATTAGCTCTCACACCAATATTTGCGTCTAGAGCCTTTGCATTGAGGGCTATATGAAAACGGCTGTGGCGCTGAAGTTGCCTGTCAATGTGGAGTTGGTGGCATGTGAAACCCACACGTGGAACATTCGTTCGTGTGGGATGTTCACCAAGCTTCATTTCAGTCCTAGGCATTCAAAGTGCACTAAGCATAGAGTGTGAAAACTGAGTTTCCTTGAGAGCTGCTTGGAAGCCTGATGGTGTGTGAAGTTAGTGAGCCAAATGGAGTTGTTCTCCCACAGGAACCACGCGGCTGATTCTTCTTCAATATGCCCTTCACCAACATGAAGTGTTTCTTTGATTGTATTAGCTCTCACACCACTATTTGCGTCTAGAGCCTTTGCATTGAGGGCTATCAGAAAACGGCTGTGGCGCTGAAGTTGCCTGTGAATGTGGAGTTGGTGGCATGTGAAACCCGCATGTGGAGCATTCGTTTGTGTGGGATGCTCTACCAGGTTCATTCCTAGATAATGCACTCAAAGTGCACTAAGCATAGAGTGTGAAAACTGAGTTTCCTTGAGAGCTGCTTGGAAGCCTGATGGTGTGTGAAGTTAGTGAGCCAAATGGAGTTGTTCTCCCACAAGAACCACTCGGCTGATTCTTCTTCAATATGCCCTTCACCAACATGCAGTGTTTCCTTGATTGAATTAGCTCTCACACCAATATTTGCGTCTAGAGCCTTTGCATTGAGGGCTATCTGAAAACGGCTGTGGCGCTGAAGTTGCCTGTGAATGTGGAGTTGGTGGCATGTGAAACCCACACGTGGAGCATTCGTTTGTGTGGGATGTTCACCAAGCTTCATTTCAGTCCTAGGCATTCAAAGTGCACTAAGCATAGAGTGTGAAAACTGAGTTTCCTTGAGAGCTGCTTGGAAGCCTGATGGTGTGTGAAGTTAGTGAGCCAAATGGAGTTGTTCTCCCACAAGAACCACTCGGCTGATTCTTCTTCAATATGCCCTTCACCAACATGAAGTGTTTCTTTGATTGTATTAGCTCTCACACCACTATTTGCGTCTAGAGACTTTGCATTGAGGGCTATCTGAAAAAGGCTTTGGCACTGAAGTTGCCTGTGAATGTGGAGTTGGTGGCATGTGAAACCCGCATGTGGAGCATTCGTTTGTGTGGGATGCTCTACCAGGTTCATTCCTAGATAATGCACTCAACGGGCACTAAGCATAGAGTGTGAAAACTGAGTTTCCTTGAGAGCTGCTTGGAAGCCTGATGGTGTGTGAAGTTAGTGAGCCAAATGGAGTTGTTCTCCCACAAGAACCACTCGGCTGATTCTTCTTCAATATGCCCTTCACCAACATGCGTGTTTCCTTGATTGAATTAGCTCTCACACCACTATTTGCGTCTAGAGCCTTTGCATTGATGTCTATCTGAAAACGGCTGTGGCGCTGAAGTTGCCTGTGAATGTGGAGTTGGTGGCATGTGAAACCCGCATGTGGAGCATTCGTTCGTGTGGGAGGCTCACCAAGCTTCATTTCCGTCCCAGGCACTCAAAGGGCACTAAGCATAGAGTGTGAAAACTGAGTTTCCTTGAGAGCTGCTTGGAAGCCTGATGGTGTGTGAAGTTAGTGAGCCAAATGGAGTTGTTCTCCCACAAGAACCACTCGGCTGATTCTTCTTCAATATGCCCTTCACCACCATGCAGTGTTTCCTTGATTGAATTAGCTCTCACACCAATATTTGCGTCTAGAGCCTTTGCATTGAGGGCTATCTGAAAATGGCTGTGGCGCTGAAGTTGCCTGTGAATGTGGAGTTGGTGGCATGTGAAACCCGCATGTGGAGCATTCGTTTGTGTGGGATGCTCTACCAGGTTCATTCCTAGATAATGCACTCAAAGGGCACTAAGCATAGAGTGTGAAAACTGAGTTTCCTTGAGAGCTGCTTGGAAGCCTGATGGTGTGTGAAGTTAGTGAGCCAAATGGAGTTGTTCTCCCACAAGAACCACTCGGCTGATTCTTCTTCAATATGCCCTTTACCCCCATGCAGTGTTTCCTTGACTGAATTAGCTCTCACACCACTATTTGCGTCTAGAGCCTTTGCATTGAGGGCTATCTGAAAACGGCTGTGGGCGCTGAAGTTTTCTGTGAATGTGGAGAGGGTGGCATGTGAAACCCGCATGTGGAGCATTCGTTTGTGTGGGATGCTCACCAAGCTTCATTTCATACCTAGGCACTCAAAGGGCATTAAGCATAGAGTTTGAAAACTGAGTTTCCTTGAGAGCTACTTGGCAGCCTGAAGGTGTGTGAAGTTAGTGAGCCAAATGGAGTTGTTCTCCCACAAGAACCACTCGGCTGATTCTTCTTCAATATGCCCTTCACCAACATGCAGGGTTTCTTTGATTAAATTAACTCTCACACCAATATTTGCGTCTAGATCCTTTGCATTGAGGGCTATTTGCAAATGGCTTTGGCGCTGAAGTTTTCTGTGAATGTGGAGTTGGTGGCATGTGAAACCCGCATGTGGAGCATTCGTTTGTGTGGGATGCTCTACCCGATTCATTCCTAGATAATACACTCAAAGGGCACTAAGCATAGAGTGTGAAAACTGAGTTTCCTTGAGAGCTGCTTGGAAGCCTGATGGTGTGTGAAGTTAGTGAGCCAAATGGAGTTGTTCTCCCACAAGAACCACTCGGCTGATTCTTCTTCAATATGCCCTTCACCAACATGCAGTGTTTCCTTCATTAAATTAGCTCTCACGCCAATATTTGCGTCTAGAGCCTTTGCATTGAGGGCTATCTGAAAACGGCTTTGGCGCTGAAGTTTTCTGTGAATGTGGATTTGGTGGCATGTGAAACCCGCATGTGGAGCATTTGTTTGTGTGGGATGCTCACCAAGCTTCATTTTAGTCCTAGGCTCTCAAAGGGCACTAAGCTTAGAATGTGAAAACTGAGTTTCCTTGAGAGCTGCTTGGAAGCCTGATGGTGTGTGAAGTTAGTGAGCCAAATGGAGTTGTTCTACCACAAGAACCACTCATCTGAGTCTTCTTCAATATGCCCTTCACCAACATGCAGTGTTTCCTTGATTGAATTAGCTCTCACACCAATATTTGCGTCTAGAGCCTTTGCATTGAGGGCTATCTGAAAACGGCTGTGGCGCTGAAGTTGCCTGTGAATGTGGAGTTGGTGGCATGTGAAACCCGCATGTGGAGCATTCGTTTGTGTGGGATGCTCACCAAGCTTCATTTCAGACCTAGGCACTCAAAGGGCACTAAGCATAGAGTGTGAAAACTGAGTTTCCTTGAGAGCTGCTTGGAAGCCTGATGGTGTGTGAAGTTAGTGAGCCAAATGGAGTTGTTCTCCCACAAGAACCACTCGGGTGACTTTTTTTCAATATGCCCTTCACCAACATGCAGTGTTTCCTTGATTGAATTAGCTCTCACACCAATATTTGCGCCTAGAGCCTTTGCATTGAGGGCTATTTGCAAATGGCTTGGCGCTGAAGTTTTCTGTGAATGTGGAGTTGGTGGCATGTGAAACCCGCATGTGGAGCATTCGTTTGTGTGTGATGCTCTACCATGTTCATGCCTAGATAATACACTCAAAGGGCACTAAGCATAGAGTGTGAAAACTGAGTTTCCTTGAGAGATGCTTGGAAGCCTGATGGTGTGTGAAGTTAGTGAGCCAAATGGAGTTGTTCTCCCACAGGAACCACGCGGCTGATTCTTCTTCAATATGCCCTTCACCAACATGAAGTGTTTCTTTGATTGTATTAGCTCTCACACCACTATTTGCGTCTAGAGCCTTTGCATTGAGGGCTATCAGAAAACGGCTGTGGCGCTGAAGTTGCCTGTGAATGTGGAGTTGGTGGCATGTGAAACCCGCATGTGGAGCATTCGTTTGTGTGGGATGCTCTACCAGGTTCATTCCTAGATAATGCACTCAAAGTGCACTAAGCATAGAGTGTGAAAACTGAGTTTCCTTGAGAGCTGCTTGGAAGCCTGATGGTGTGTGAAGTTAGTGAGCCAAATGGAGTTGTTCTCCCACAAGAACCACTCGGCTGATTCTTCTTCAATATGCCCTTCACCAACATGCAGTGTTTCCTTGATTGAATTAGCTCTCACACCAATATTTGCGTCTAGAGCCTTTGCATTGAGGGCTATCTGAAAACGGCTGTGGCGCTGAAGTTGCCTGTGAATGTGGAGTTGGTGGCATGTGAAACCCACACGTGGAGCATTCGTTTGTGTGGGATGTTCACCAAGCTTCATTTCAGTCCTAGGCATTCAAAGTGCACTAAGCATAGAGTGTGAAAACTGAGTTTCCTTGAGAGCTGCTTGGAAGCCTGATGGTGTGTGAAGTTAGTGAGCCAAATGGAGTTGTTCTCCCACAAGAACCACTCGGCTGATTCTTCTTCAATATGCCCTTCACCAACATGAAGTGTTTCTTTGATTGTATTAGCTCTCACACCACTATTTGCGTCTAGAGACTTTGCATTGAGGGCTATCTGAAAAAGGCTTTGGCACTGAAGTTGCCTGTGAATGTGGAGTTGGTGGCATGTGAAACCCGCATGTGGAGCATTCGTTTGTGTGGGATGCTCTACCAGGTTCATTCCTAGATAATGCACTCAACGGGCACTAAGCATAGAGTGTGAAAACTGAGTTTCCTTGAGAGCTGCTTGGAAGCCTGATGGTGTGTGAAGTTAGTGAGCCAAATGGAGTTGTTCTCCCACAAGAACCACTCGGCTGATTCTTCTTCAATATGCCCTTCACCAACATGCAGTGTTTCCTTGATTGAATTAGCTCTCACACCACTATTTGCGTCTAGAGCCTTTGCATTGATGTCTATCTGAAAACGGCTGTGGCGCTGAAGTTGCCTGTGAATGTGGAGTTGGTGGCATGTGAAACCCGCATGTGGAGCATTCGTTCGTGTGGGAGGCTCACCAAGCTTCATTTCCGTCCCAGGCACTCAAAGGGCACTAAGCATAGAGTGTGAAAACTGAGTTTCCTTGAGAGCTGCTTGGAAGCCTGATGGTGTGTGAAGTTAGTGAGCCAAATGGAGTTGTTCTCCCACAAGAACCACTCGGCTGATTCTTCTTCAATATGCCCTTCACCACCATGCAGTGTTTCCTTGATTGAATTAGCTCTCACACCAATATTTGCGTCTAGAGCCTTTGCATTGAGGGCTATCTGAAAATGGCTGTGGCGCTGAAGTTGCCTGTGAATGTGGAGTTGGTGGCATGTGAAACCCGCATGTGGAGCATTCGTTTGTGTGGGATGCTCTACCAGGTTCATTCCTAGATAATGCACTCAAAGGGCACTAAGCATAGAGTGTGAAAACTGAGTTTCCTTGAGAGCTGCTTGGAAGCCTGATGGTGTGTGAAGTTAGTGAGCCAAATGGAGTTGTTCTCCCACAAGAACCACTCGGCTGATTCTTCTTCAATATGCCCTTTACCCCCATGCAGTGTTTCCTTGACTGAATTAGCTCTCACACCACTATTTGCGTCTAGAGCCTTTGCATTGAGGGCTATCTGAAAACGGCTGTGGCGCTGAAGTTTTCTGTGAATGTGGAGAGGGTGGCATGTGAAACCCGCATGTGGAGCATTCGTTTGTGTGGGATGCTCACCAAGCTTCATTTCATACCTAGGCACTCAAAGGGCATTAAGCATAGAGTTTGAAAACTGAGTTTCCTTGAGAGCTACTTGGCAGCCTGAAGGTGTGTGAAGTTAGTGAGCCAAATGGAGTTGTTCTCCCACAAGAACCACTCGGCTGATTCTTCTTCAATATGCCCTTCACCAACATGCAGGGTTTCTTTGATTAAATTAACTCTCACACCAATATTTGCGTCTAGATCCTTTGCATTGAGGGCTATTTGCAAATGGCTTTGGCGCTGAAGTTTTCTGTGAATGTGGAGTTGGTGGCATGTGAAACCCGCATGTGGAGCATTCGTTTGTGTGGGATGCTCTACCCGATTCATTCCTAGATAATACACTCAAAGGGCACTAAGCATAGAGTGTGAAAACTGAGTTTCCTTGAGAGCTGCTTGGAAGCCTGATGGTGTGTGAAGTTAGTGAGCCAAATGGAGTTGTTCTCCCACAAGAACCACTCGGCTGATTCTTCTTCAATATGCCCTTCACCAACATGCAGTGTTTCCTTCATTAAATTAGCTCTCACGCCAATATTTGCGTCTAGAGCCTTTGCATTGAGGGCTATCTGAAAACGGCTTTGGCGCTGAAGTTTTCTGTGAATGTGGATTTGGTGGCATGTGAAACCCGCATGTGGAGCATTTGTTTGTGTGGGATGCTCACCAAGCTTCATTTTAGTCCTAGGCTCTCAAAGGGCACTAAGCTTAGAATGTGAAAACTGAGTTTCCTTGAGAGCTGCTTGGAAGCCTGATGGTGTGTGAAGTTAGTGAGCCAAATGGAGTTGTTCTACCACAAGAACCACTCATCTGAGTCTTCTTCAATATGCCCTTCACCAACATGCAGTGTTTCCTTGATTGAATTAGCTCTCACACCAATATTTGCGTCTAGAGCCTTTGCATTGAGGGCTATCTGAAAACGGCTGTGGCGCTGAAGTTGCCTGTGAATGTGGAGTTGGTGGCATGTGAAACCCGCATGTGGAGCATTCGTTTGTGTGGGATGCTCACCAAGCTTCATTTCAGACCTAGGCACTCAAAGGGCACTAAGCATAGAGTGTGAAAACTGAGTTTCCTTGAGAGCTGCTTGGAAGCCTGATGGTGTGTGAAGTTAGTGAGCCAAATGGAGTTGTTCTCCCACAAGAACCACTCGGGTGACTTTTTTTCAATATGCCCTTCACCAACATGCAGTGTTTCCTTGATTGAATTAGCTCTCACACCAATATTTGCGCCTAGAGCCTTTGCATTGAGGGCTATTTGCAAATGGCTTGGCGCTGAAGTTTTCTGTGAATGTGGAGTTGGTGGCATGTGAAACCCGCATGTGGAGCATTCGTTTGTGTGTGATGCTCTACCATGTTCATGCCTAGATAATACACTCAAAGGGCACTAAGCATAGAGTGTGAAAACTGAGTTTCCTTGAGAGATGCTTGGAAGCCTGATGGTGTGTGAAGTTAGTGAGCCAAATGGAGTTGTTCTCCCACAAGAACCACTTGGCTGATTCTTCTTCAATATGCCCTTCACCAACATGCAGTGTTTCCTTGATTGAATTAGCTCTCACACCAATATTTGCGTCTAGAGCCTTCGCATTGAGGGCTATCTGAAAATGGCTGTGGCGCTGAAGTTGTCTGTGAATGTGGAGTTGGTGGCATGTGAAACCCGCATGTGGAGCATTCGTTTGTGTGGGATGCTAACCAAGCTTCATTTTAGTCCTAGGCTCTCAAAGGGCACTAAGCATAGAATGTGAAAACTGAGTTTCCTTGAGAGCTGCTTGGAAGCCTGATGGTGTGTGAAGTTAGTGAGCCAAATGGAGTTGTTCTCCCACAAGAACCACTAGGCTGACTTTTTTTCAATATGCCCTTCACCAACATGCAGTGTTTCCTTGATTGAATTAGCTCTCACACCACTATTTGCGTCTAGAGCCTTTGCATTGAGGACTATTTGCAAATGGCTTTGGCGCTGAAGTTTTCTGTGAATGTGGAGTTGGTGGCATGTGAAACCCGCATGTGGAGCATTGGTTTGTGTTTCATGCTCACCAAGCTTTACTTCAATCCTAGGCACTCAATGGGCATTAAGCATAGAGTTTGAAAGCTGAGTTTCCTTGAGAGCTACTTGGCAGCCTGATGGTGTGTGAAGTTAGTGAGGCAAATGGAGTTGTTCTCCCACAAGAACCACTCATCTGATTCTTCTTCAATATGCCCTTCACCAACATGCAGTGTTTCCTTGATTGAATTATTCTCACACCAATATTTGCAGCTAGATCCTTTGCATTGAGGGCTATCTGAAAATGGCTTTGGCGCTGAAGTTGTCTGTGAATGTGGAGTTGGTGGCATGTGAAACCCGCATGTGAAGCATTCGTTAGTATGGGGTTCTGCACCACCAGGTTCATTCCTAGATAATGCACTCAAAGGGCATGAAGCATAGAGTGTGGAAACTGAGTTTCCTTGAGAGCTGCTTGGAAGCCTGATGGTGTGTGAAGTTAGTGAGCCAAATGGAGTTGTTCTCCCACAAGAACCACTCAGCTAATTCTTCTCCAATATGCCCTTCACCAACATGCAGTGTTTCCTTGATTGAATTAGCTCTCACACCAATATGTGCGCTAGAGCCTTTGCATTGAGGGCTATCTGAAAACGGCTTTGGCACTGAAATTGCCTGTGAATGTGGAGTTGGTGGCATGTGAAACCCGCATGTGGAGCATTCATTTGTGTGGGATGCTCTACCAGGTTCATTCCTAGATAAAACACTCAAAGGGCACTAAGCATAGAGTGTGAAAACTGAGTTTCCTTGAGAGCTGCTTGGAAGCCTGATGGTGTGTGAAGTTAGTGAGCCAAATGGAGTTGTTCTCCCACAAGAACCACTCGGCTGACTTTTTTTCAATATGCCCTTCACCAACATGCAGTGTTTCCTTGATTGAATTAGCTCTCACACCACTATTTGCGTCTAGAGCCTTTGCATTGAGGGCTATCTGGAAACGGCTTTGGCGCTGAAGTTGCCTGTGAATGTGGAGTTGGTGGCATGTGAAACCAGCATGTGGAACATTCGTTTGTGTTTTATGCTAACCAAGCTTAACTTCAATCCTAGGCCCTCCATGGGCATTAAGCATAGAGTTTGAAAACTGAGTTTCCTTGAGAGCTACTTGGTAGCCTGATGGTGTGTGAAGTTAGTGAGCCAAATGGAGTTGTTCTCCCACAAGAACCACTCATCTGATTCTTCTTCAATATGCCCTTCACCAACATGCAGTGTTTCCTTGATTGAATTAGCTCTCACACCAATATTTGCGTCTAGAGCCTTTGCATTGAGGGCTACCTGAAAACGGCTTTGGCGCTGAAGTTGTCTGTGAATGTGGAGTTGGTCGCATGTGAAACCCGCATGTTGAGCATATGTTTGTTTGGGATGCTCTAAGAGGTTCATTCCTAGATAATGCACTTTAAGCGCATTAAGCATAGAGTGTGAAAAGTGAGTTTCCTTGAGAGCTTTTGGAAGCCTGATGGTGTGTGAAGTTAGTGAGCCAAATGGAGTTGTTCTCCCACAAGAGCCACACGGCTCATTTTTCTTCAATATGCCCTTCACCAACATGCAGTGTTTCCTTGATTAAATTAGCTCTCACACAAATATTTGCGTTTAGAGCCTTTGCATTGAGGGCTATCTGAAAACGGCTTTGGCGCTGAAGTTGTCTGTGAATGTGGAGTTGGTGGCATGTGAAACCCGCATGTGGAATATTGGTTTGTGTGGGATGCTCTACCAAGCTTCATTTCAGGCCTCAGAACTCAAAGGGCATTAAGCATAGAGGGTTAAGCTGAATTTCCGTGAGGGCTGCTTGGAAGCCTGATGGTGTGTGAAGTTAGTGAGCCAAATGGAGTTGTTCTCCCACAAGAACCACTCAGCTCATTCTTCTTCAATATGCCCTTCACCAACATGCAGTGTTTCCTTCATTAAATTAGCTCTCACGCCAATATTTGCGTCTAGAGCCTTTGCATTGAGGGCTATCTGAAAACGGCTTTGGCGCTGAAGTTGCCTGTGAATGTGGAGTTGGTGGCATGAGAAACCCGCATGTGGAGCATTGGTTTTTGTGGGATGCTCTACCAGGTTCATTCCTAGAAATTGCAATCAAAGGGCATTAAGCATAGAGTGTGAAAACTGAGTTTCCTTGAGAGCTGCTTGGAAGCATGATGGTGTGTGAAGTTAGTGAGCCAAATGGAGTTGTTCTCCCACAAGAACCACTCGGCTGATTCTTCTTCAATATGCCCTTCACCAACATGCAGTGTTTCTTTGATTGAATTAGCTCTCACACCACTATTTGCCTCTAGAGCCTTTGCATTGAGGGCTATCTGAAAACGGCTGTGGCGCTGGAGTTGTCTGTGAATGTGGAGTTGGTGGCATGTGAAACCCGCATGTGGAATATTGCATTGTGTGGGATGCTCACCAAGCTTCATTTCAGTCCTCTGCACTCAAAGGGCATTAAGCATAGAGTGAAAAGTGAGTTTCCTTGAGAGCTGCTTGGAAGCCTGATGGTGTGTGAAGTTAGTGAGCCAAATGGAGTTGTTCTCCCACAAGAGCCACTCGGCTGATTCTTCTTCAATATGCCCTTCACCAACATGCAGTGTTTCCTTGATTGAATTAGCTCTCACACAAATATTTGCCTCTAGAGCCTTTGCATTGAGGGCTATCTGAAAACGGCTTTATCGCTGAAGTTGTCTGTGAATGTGGAGTTGGTGGCATGTGAAACCCGCATGTGGAGCATTGGTTTATGTGGGAGGCTCACCAAGCTTCATTTCAGTCCTAGTCACTCAAAGGGCACTAAGCATAGAGTGTGAAAACTGAGTTTCCTTCAGGGCTGCATGGAAGCCTGATGGTGTGTGAAGTTAGTGAGCCAAACGGAGTTGTCCTCCCACAAGAACCACTCGGCTGATTCTTCTTCAATATGCCCTTCACCAACATGCAGTGTTTCCTTGATTGAATTAGCTCTCACACCAATATTTGCTTCTAGAGCCTTTGCATTGAGGGCTATCTGAAAACGGCTTTGGCGCTGAAGTTGTCTGTGAATGTGGAGTTGGTGGCATGTGAAACCCGCATGTGGAGCATTCGTTTGTATGGGATGCTCTAAGAGGTTCATTCCTAGATAATGCACTCAAAGGGCACTAAGCATAGAGTGTGAAAACTGAGTTTCCTTGAGAGCTGCTTGGAAGCCTGATGGTGTGTGAAGTTAGTGAGCCAAATGGAGTTGTTCTCCCACAAGAACCACTCGGCTGATTCTTCTTCCATATGCCCTTCAGCAACATGCCTTGTTGCCTGTGTAATCATTGACAAGAGCCACCTCAACCCCTGTCCTAGCTTTCATGCCCTCCCTTTGGTGTGGTAACCCAAGAGAGAGGAGCTCACTTTTTCCCTCCCAGGCCACTCCCCCTCCTGAATTATGTAGTGTCCAGGTGTTTCTGTGGTTTAACTTTATAGAACTAGCCCACAGTGCCAGCTTCTGCCAGCTGATACTTCGGCCAAGCCCCAATAACCCTCACCCACTCTATTTGTAGATTGCACCAGTCGAAACACCTGGCCCAGCCTTGGTCTTCCCTGATCCAGTCCACATGAAGTGCACAGGTGCAGTAGCCCTGCGTGGTCTGGTCTGACCCCATCCCTGCTCATGCTCTCCAGTGGACGTAGCTGTTCAGCAAGGGGACCGCCCATTGTTCCCTTGCAGTTCAACCCCCTCCCTTCCTGGCTCTCACATGTGCTGGTTGGGTGCTGCAGTCATGTCTGACACAGGCAACCTCACCTTGGCATTCTGCACCGTGAACAGTTTTTGTCGCGACCAAACCTGGCTCCACTCACACTCTGTTGCAGTGTTCAGATTTGCCAGTGGGTGACATGAACTAATTCAGTCTGGTCCACTCCCGACCCTTGCCAAATGTATGACAGTGGGACACTTTCCATGACCTCTTGGCTGTATCCTTCCATGCTTCTTGTGCTTACCCACAGGGTCTGTGTCCTTCAAGAGGAGTTGCCCAGGCTCCTCCATCAGAACGCCTCCAAGTGCCAGATTTCACACATACCAGTGGGTCCATTAGCCAGCAGTACTCAGCTCACCCCCTGTCGTAGCAGGAACAGTGGCCTCTTCTAACTGGCCTTCAACCCATTCTGGCTCTTGCTTATGGATGCTTCAGCCCAGCCACAGTGCATCCATACCCACATATAGTTCATATATGGCTCAGTTGGGGTTGAGACCTAGCCTAGTCCTTCCCACATCTACCCTGGTCCTCCAGAACACTAGAAGGTGTTGCAGTCTGGCCTGGCCTGGTGTGTTGTGTCCCAGTCAACACTTATGCCAAGGGAGACTACAACTGTATCCTGACCAGAATGCAGCCCCATTCCAGCTTGTGTGCTCCTTTGGTGGGAGCCTCCACCCAGCTAGGGTGTCCCCTTAGTCCCCCGACTGGGCCTGCTCCCAGCCATAGATCACACACATGCCAGTGGTTGCTCTGACTCAGCTTGACACAACATGTCACTTGTCGCGACCCCTGTCCTAGACATTGTAGCTCAGCATCCGTGGCTCATGCAGACCAGTTGGTGCAAAAACCTAGCTGGGCCTGTCCTGTGGTCCATCCTGGTTTCCAATCTTATTTCTGGGCTAGGGTTTGCTCAGTGCTGCCTGGTGTACCTGTTCCATCGCCTTTTCATACACTGACAAGCCGTTGGTGCAACTTTGCCCAGCCTGTCTGCCCCCCAGGTCCAGACCACCTGTTCACCAGTGGGAGCTATAACCACCAGGGGACCTTCCCGGGTTTCTGCCCCTGAGTCCTCCCCAGATCCAGTTCTCCTAGATGCCTTCGGGCTTTAGGCCAGTGCCTGGCTCAGTCAGGCCCTCCCATTGGCCCTGTCTGAGCTGGTAAAGGTTGCAGTCTGGTCCAGCCCACACACCACACCCCACTCAGGATGCACACTCAGATGCCACTGCTCCTTTTATGAGCATTCCCCTTCAAACCTTCAGGTCTCAGTCCCACTCTTATGCTAAAGTTACATGTTCCTATCACTGGCAATCACCAGGAATACATATTTCACCTATACTAAAGCTGGTCTAATTGATGAGTGTCCTTAAGCAGCTGTTACAAATCATAAAAACCCCAGAGCTCGCCGCTGGGTGGCCAGCAGGCAGAGCCTGGCATCAATTGGTGCACTGGCCGCCCAAAACCAAGGCCTCAGCCACCGCCATGCGGGGTGATTTTGGCTTGAGTCCCTAGACGGATTCCACCTAGCAGGGACACCTCCCGCAGCTGACACCCTGCAGAGTGGTCCAGACCACCCCCAGTCCCAAGATTGGAATCCACCCTGATTTGTCCTGCCGCCATCTTGTGGCCAACATGTCTTCTTGACAGAGAAGAATAACACCCAACAAAACCTAAAGCAAGTGTGAGGAGCATCCCAGTAAATTAACAGAAGACTAAGTCAATGACTAATCCATTGTTAAAATGACAAGAGCAAATTACCATCCATTCATATTAACCCTGAAACTAACTGCTTAAACTCATCAAGCAAATGTTATAGATAACTAGACTGGATTATGAAAACAAAACCCATCTATTTGTTTCCTATAGAAAGCGTATCTCACCAACAAAGATCCGTGGAAAGTATATCTCATGAATTCTGATTTTTCTTAAGTTTCATCTTTTCAAAACACTTCTTTTTCCTCATTAAATTCTTTCATACCTCATAGATCATACAGTAGCATCTTTTCTTCAAGAAGGTTCTTGATTTTCATTTCATCATTGACACATTAGTCATTCAGTAGCATGTTATTTAACTTCATGGTGTTGTAAATATCTCTTTTTCTTCCAGTTCTTGATTTTATATTGTGCCTTTTCATTTAAGAGGAATGTATATTAACTGCGTAATGAAGACTACCATGTCCAAATATGAGAATACATTGCAGCATGCAGCATTCATTTCTACTTCCAGATCAAAGGTGAACTCCCAATGAAACTAACTATACCTTGACAATAGGATGCTGGACTCTCCATCATTGTTCATACCTGCAATGATAGATACATGACTATTTATAAAAAACTATACTATAGTAAGAATGTAGGGGAACTCAGTTGTGGGGGTGGAAAATTATGGAGGGGTTTAGAGAAATCCCAGGGCCTATAGAATTATATAATAAATCATAATAATAAATACATCAGAAGAGAAAAACATAAAGATCTAAAACAAAAAGTTTTAAACATTAAGTCCCCCTATAACTTCAGGCTCTACAACCTCATAAACAACTGAACAATAATTAAAAGTATATCTTAATGATGTTAGTAAAATCATTTTTTATTTCCTCTAGTGAAAAATTACGGAAGCAGGTAAAACAATTCCAACTCTTAAACCACATTCAGAGCTTCTTTAATTAGCTGGCGTGTGATGGTGCAAAACAACTTGGGACTAAACAATGAGGATGTGTTAGTTCGAAATGCCCCTTGAGTGCTTACAAACTGTGGCCTTTGATCAGAGGTTCACACTTTCAGGTCTCAGTTATGGCCATGTAATATAATAACACTTTATAGACAAAAGACATAATATGTACTTGGGAGCCTCTTTGACTGAGAGATATTGGAGGAATGCAAAATTAGTAGTTTCATCTCTGGTCACAGGCTTGGTGGCTCCACAGTTGTCCCACCATGCTCTAGTCGCAGGCTGGGTGGCTCCATAGTTGTCACACCTTGCCTGGTCACAGGCTCGTTGCAGCTGTTCTCACCATCTGTAATGGTCACATTCTGGTCTTGCAGCAATCCCTACATCCATCACATCTTTTGGACTGGGCATTTCCTTGACAGATACCTCTTACCAGGCACAGGAAGATGTGAAAATAAAAGTTAATATTATGGCAGCAACCCCAATACAGCATTCCATGAAAATGAGTTGCCTTCATTGACTGAGGCTGTCATCAAATTATTTTGTATATCAGTGTCTTGAAAACTCAAAATGTTGTGGGGGAGGAATGCTTCAGTAGAATATACATATAAAACTAGGCATTGTGGCTTGATTCTCTATGGACAAAATTTTTACTTCCTTCAGAATCACTACTGGAAATAATAGGAGAGTCCTGCAATGACTCTTAAGAAAGACAAGGCTGGGCTCGGCAGCGTGGCCTAGTGGCTAACGTCCTCGCCTTGATCCCATATGGCTGCTGGTTCTAATCCCGGCAGCTCCACTTCCTCTCTATCTCTCCTCCTCTCAGTACATCTGACTTTGTAATAAAAATAAAATAAATCTTTAAAAAAAAAAAAAAGAAAGACAAGGCTTTGGAATGAAAGTGTTGCTATTTAGATGACCTTTAAAATAAATTCAAATCTTATGACTATGTTTCAAAGCATGCTCACTGGATTATGCTGCACAGATGTTTAGTTTTTGAGACAGATGCCCACATTGATCATGGTCAATCATATTAAGTCTGCAATTTGTCTCAAGCACTAAATTCTGGTCTTAAAGATATTGTACTACTGTGGTGTCTGAAATGAAATATACCTTTAAGCCTTGCAGAATATAAAAGTTTTGTTTAGTGTGTAACCATGTGCCATTTCACATGTATTCCATGTTTATTTTTACGGAAGATATTATTATTGATATTGATCAGCTAAGACAGACAACAGTGACAGGACCATCTATGGTCTTGGCAAAGTTACCAGTTTAGGTGAGGCTCTTGGCTGGCTGAGAGCCTCTGGCCTCTCTAATGCTACTGTCTCTTTCAGGGCATGCTGACCTTGGTAACTTTTACTTTATCTGAGGAGATAATTCTTGCTTTTAGGATTAACAGATTGCTACCAGTGACCACCCCGCTGTTGTGCTCGTAGCATGATGTTCAGCCTGATCTTGTGCACATAGCATGATTTTTAGTATGTTCACCTTAACTACAACTTTGTTATTCATTTCTCTTGTCACACATTCAAGCAAGATAGCTGCTGCCTTGTTTTATAATAAATTCATTTTCCCCGAAAGGTTGAAGACTCTGCATTCTGATTTACAACACTTTGCAAGTGTGTGGCTTGACTGGCAGAGGAAAACCAAGAGGTTACTGGAGGAAAAAGGAGACTCTTGAGACTCTATTTGGAATTCTCGATGTAAATGACTCTTGGCAAATCACGGGAAACTCATCTTCAGTCAGAGAACAGACAAAGATTTTTATAGGGGATTTTGAGGGGTTCAGAATAAAAATCTCTGTAAGTACATATGAGAAGATTTTTTTCGCTTGTAAGTAAGCACTGTCCATGGTTCCATCTAACTGACAAATGTGTGTTAAACTCTAAGGTGCAGCAGAAAAATTGCTGGCTTTAAGAACTCAATAACAGGGAGAAATACCAGTTTGGACACTCTCTTCATTGTTTTTTTCCTCTTTCTCTGGAGTCCCAATTGATCAGTCCTTCAACAAGAGTATAATGAGGCCAGACCTTTCAGCAGTTCCCATGGCATCCAGAAGTCTTGGACATCAGGGACACTTTGAGTCCTCCCAGACTGACTAGATTCTGTCTTCTTTTCAAGTTTTTACCAGCAACAAGTCATCAAAGTAGTTTGCCAGAAGTCACTCTTCAGTCTCCACACATGAAAGAACTGACAGTTGCAGCTTCAGGAAGCTTCAGGCATTGTGCCTGGCATTTCAGATACTGCTTGGACTATCTACATCCCGCAGCTGACTGAGCTGCAGTGCACATGCTCATCCAGTTAAAGCTCCTGCTAGTACACAGCCTGAGAAGCTAAAGTCATGGCCTTCCTGGCACCATGTGGAAGAGGCAGAAGGAATTCCTGGCTCCTGCCTGGCTTGATCTACTTCCAGCTCTTTCATGGAATTGGGAAATGAATTAGCAAGTGGATGATTTCTCTATTTTTGCATGTTCCTCTCACTTAAAAAGCT
Organism: Ochotona princeps; assembly: GCF_030435755.1. Taxonomy (NCBI): domain Eukaryota; kingdom Metazoa; phylum Chordata; class Mammalia; order Lagomorpha; family Ochotonidae; genus Ochotona; species Ochotona princeps. Next base: position 195,477 of record NW_026700510.1, on the reverse strand, counting down.
TCAGCTTGGCCAAGTGACTTGGTACAGCAAACTAATCCTCAGTCCATGGCCTTGGCATCTAATATAGGCACTGTTTAAACCCAAACTATTGCTTCAGAACCATCCCTCTACTTATAGCCAAGAAAGGCAATGGAGGATACCCAGAAACTTGGGCTCCTGTACCCATTGGGGAGACCTGGAAGAAACTTCTGTCTCCTAACTTTGAACTGGCCAGGCTCTTGCCATTGTGGTCATTTGTAAGCACAGGAGAATTATCTCTGCCTTTGTCTCTTCATCCCTTTCTGTCTATACAACTCTGTAATGTTGACATTCAACCAAAATAAACACATCCTTAAAAAACAATCAATCTTTGGGGCTGGCACTGTGGGTTTGTGGACTTACCCATTGCCTAGCAATGCCCACATTCCATATAGGTGCCAGTTAAAGTCCTGGCTGTTCCACTAGAATCCAGGCACTTTTAGACTGGATGTGGGCATTTCACATGGGATCTTAAACACTGCACAAAACATCCACCATCAAGCTTACAGTTGGAATGTCGCCAGGGAATTAACTCAAAGAATCAAAATTACTCTTCTAAGGAAATAAGAAGAATGGCAAGTTTTGGGCCTGGCCACAATGGCTCAATAGATTATTTGTAGGATCCTAAAACCATTATATATTTAATGAAGCAAGGTTAATGAAGCATAGTTAAAACTGATCTAACTTGTTAGAAAGGCTCTAAAAGTTCACTGGCTTCTACCATGCAGATATTTCTGGGCTCCTGGCTGACCCTAGTTAGTGGTCTTGGGGAGCTGAAGAAGCTGTGCTTGCTGGGAATGCACTGCAGAGCCTCTTCCCAGAGTGCACGCTGGCCGACTGGGCCTGTGAAGAGTTTAGGTTCCGGTGTGGTCCACGCATTGCGGGTTTTGTCTTTGGAGGTAACAGAAGAAAGGAAGAATCGTGTTGTCTGAGCTGTCACTCTCATTCCGTCATCCTAGGACAGGAGAGCAACCTGGTCCCTCCTGAGTCCCTTAGAAGCTAATGGGGTGTCCACAACCCATGGGAGCATTCTCTCCTCCATTGCCAGCTGCACAACCCACCAAGTTGGAGGGTATGCACAGCAGGGAGCATTAGTAGTAACATGTGTGGGCTCTTTCCTTAGCTGAGTGTAGACATAATAACTGGACATTGGCTGCAGAGAAGTTTGTGAATAAATGAAGGTGAAAAGAAGGAAAGGAAAACAGATGAGGCGCCTCAGGAGGATGGGCTTCAGGAAATGTCTTGAGTGTCATTGGCTTTGACAAGTTCCCTGACATCTCATGCATTTCTCAACTGAGCAGAGGGTTCTCTGCAGAAATCTTCGCAACTGGTGGTCTCTAATTAGGAAATAGCTGGGTAGTTCCTGTGCTGCCCACTTGAAAGTGTGATTGGGCTGGCCATCTGATTATGGATAAACACTGGCCTTCCTGAGAGAGCAAGTTTGGCAAGGTTCCCTTCTCACTGAGTGGTCTGGTCTCTCAGAACTTAAACACTATTAAATTGTGCTTACCATTACTCACAGTATGCACAAACATGTGGATCAGTGAGATGGTGGCCTGGGGGAATGGCCTCATAAGCCTTACCTCTGGATCTGACATGTATTTGAGTGGGCTTGAATAGCCTTGGGGAGTTTGATACCACTAAGGGTACAGCGCCTAGTTGGAGCAGTCTGAGCCTCTGCTTGCAGTGCTGGTAGCTGGTATCCCATACAAGGCACAGGTGCATGGTCCAGCTACTTCCCTTCTGATCCAGTTCCCTTCTGTCTCCTGCCTTTAGATAATCCCAGCTGCAGCCAGTGCAGTCATCTTGAGAGTAAATGAGCAGATGAGAGAAATTCTCTCTCTCTCTCTCTCTCTCTCTCTCTCTCTCTCTCTCTCTCTCTCTCTCCTCTCTCTCTCTCTCTCTCTCTCTCTCTCTTCTCTCTCTCTCTCTCTCTCGCTCTCTCTCTCGCTCTCTCTCTCTTTATCTTCCTTTCAAATACATGCATCTGGGGTTTTTTTCTTTATAAAAGATGAAAAGGAGACTAATGTGATCATGAAGGTGGAAACTGATGATGCATCTGTGCCTGGTATTGCTGAGTGGTCAGCAATCAGTGCTGCTGGAGAGCCCTGCAGCAGGTGTCCTGTCACAGTCCCAGAAGGGACCATGACCCTGGCCTGTAATTTGGCTTCTGGCTGCCAGATGGACATGTGTCACTCTATGATTGTGATACTGTGGCATGGCAGTCATTGTGGCATACTTATTCTGCCTTGTAGCCTCACCTAACCAGAGCACATGTGAGGATTCTAATCCACTTACCTGCTCCCTAACATGCAGAGATGCGAATCAGCTTACCTGCCTAATCTGCCTAGCAAAGGATTGGCACCAGCTGCATGCCTTGCCTGAGCTCCTGCACTTGAACATGGCCATGATAGGCAGGGAAGAGAGACAGCTGTGCAGTGCTACTGCATGGTATCTTGGAGAAATTGGCAGGCTAGGCAGAGTAAAGCCTTGTGGAAGCTGCCAGCCCCTGCTCTGTTCCCAGGTGCCAACAAGTAGGGAGCTGCACAGCTTTTCTTATTAGTTGGAATTGTCCAAGTGGAGGCATCCATGAGAGCTTTGGGGACAGGAGACTTTTGCCTCCTTGTTCTTGCCCTGTTGGGTTCACAGGAGTTGGCTCTATTGTATACAAGCGTACTCAGTTGGCTGTCAAGATCCTGGCTGCCCTATACTCCTGTTTGGGCTCCACAAACTCCTGCCTGTCCTTGTCTTTTCAGGATTTGGGTGCATTGCTCCTTTCAAAATCTAACTCAAGTCACTGTACTCAACTGTGAGAGATTTGTTATCCTTCTGCCTACATCTTGGGAAAGAAACGTTGGCACCCTCTCCCTAAAGTTAATAATGCCTTCTTTGGCCTGCTGACACTCACTCAGAAAACAGTAATGATCTGAGGGGGTCAGTGCATTGGCTAAACTGGCTAATCCTCTGCCTTCAAGTACTGACAAATCATATGGGCACTGTTTACGTGCCTGTTGCTGCACCATCCATGGATCACATTATGACTGGGACTGGGGACTGGCTGTGCTGTGCTGGGCTGGGCTGGGCTACAACACCCACCAGCATGAGCTAGGACTTGGGGAAGGTCAGGCAGAGGCAGGTTGCAGTATCTGTCGGCAAATGCTGGGGTGAGGTGGGCTGTGCCACACTGAGCCTCAACATTCATCAGCACATGTGAAAGCTGAGATTAGGGGAAAGCCCAGTTGAGGGGCTTCAATGGCTCCCTTGCTGGGCCACCGTTCCTGCTGGTGGCATGAGACCTGGGACTTGAGGCAGACCAGGTGGGGCAGGGTTATAAAATCCCATTGGCCTGCATGTGAGCTAGGTTAGTAAGTGAGTGAAACTGAGCTAAGTGACTATACTCACTGGTACAGAAATGAACCAGAGTAAGTGCTGGCTAGTCAGGTTCTGTCACAGCTTCAGCCACAAATGCTGGGACTGGAGGCATGTCCTATCAGGCTGGACTGCAGTGCCACCTGGAAAGTGCAAATTACGGGCCTGAGAGTGGGCCTAGCAAGGAAACTGTGAGCACTCCTCTGATATGCTGTGGCTCCCCCCAGTGAGCATGAGAACTAGGACTCATGGTGGGCTGGCTCAAGAGGTGGTGGTGCCTGATGCTGTGAGTATGGGCTAAGTAGCACAGTCATTCAGGCTGAGCTAGGCCAATCCAGTTCCATGCTAATGGCCTGAGAAAAGAGAAGATGTTCCAAGCATTTGAGTTCCTGCTTTCCATGTAGGAAACATTTGCTGGCTCCAGCCTGGTTCAGCCCTGCTCCCTGCAGCCATTTGGGGAGTGAATCAGTGGACAGAAGATCTTTCCCCCTCTACCTCTGACTTCCAAATAAAGAAATGTTATGTATAAGTGGCTATTGTTTTGCAGCATTCATTGAAGTCAGGGGTTCTGATGCTTGCAGCTTGATTATCTTTATTTAGAATTTCTTTGGCCATTCTGGGTCTTTGGGATTTTATATAAATTCTAGAATTTCCTAATTTTGTAAAGAATATCACTGGTACTTTGTTGGATTGAATCTGTAGATTTCTTTAGGTAGTATAGACATTTAATTATACTGTTTCTTTAATTGACAAGCAATTATAACTTTCAAGTTTTTGTGTTACTGCCTAATTCTTTCAGTGTTTGATCATTTTCACTATGTAGACTTTTCACTTCTTTGGTTAAATTTGGTGCTAATTATTTGTTTTCTGGTCATTTTGAATAGAATTTCTTTCTTAACTTCCCTTTCACTGCGTTCATCATCAGTGCATTTCAAGTCTCCCGGTCTTGTATGTTTATTTCGTAACCTGAATCCTTGCTGAATTGGCCCATTGCTTCAGACAATGTTTTTTTTTATTAGTTATTTTGCATTATGTGACAGTTTCATAGGCTCTGGGAATCCCCTCATCCCTCCCCCTCCCCTCCCCCCTGGTGGATTCCTCCACATTGATGCAGTATTACAGTTCAAATTCAATCAAGATTCTTTCCTTGCAAGCATATACCAAGCATAGAGTCCAGCTACTTATTGTCCAGATGGGTTGAACAGTTTCTTGGGCAGACCTTTTCTGGTCTGAAGTTAGAGCTGGTAGAATATCATCCCAGTAAATTAAGAGTCCCAATATAACATCAACAGCAATTTGCAACGTTATGCAATTGACATGGTTTTGAGTAACCAGTATGTTAAAAAAAAAAAAAGTCCTAACCACAACCTATGATTAGCTCATTGACATTTCAATTTTAGTTCATATACAGGACCGACTGCTATATACCTTAAAATGGCTATAAGGTACCATTCAGCTGTTTTGTGTCTATTTCATTATAGTATTTAGCCATTTGTTGTGTTAAAGTAAAATTTTGCTGATCTTGGAAGATTTTAGGATAATCTAGACTGGCTTGTAACTCTAACAAGACATTTGTCGACATTTAAGGTGCAGAACATTTTTGGGGGGGTGCAGGAAAATCCTCAACACCATGGTGAGGAGTAACTAATCTTTGTGTCCCACCCAGCGAGGCATGAGCCAATCCATGCCAGCTCTTTCCTGTCAGATTTCAAGTTCTACTTTCTGTTGTTAATTTATTTTAGGGTTTTTTTTTTTTTTTTAGTTTGTATGATTGTTTGCTGTGAGGGGTTTTTGAAGCGATCCCGATGGTCATTGTGGGGGGGAGTCCAGAGTGGAGCCAGGCTCGGACCAGAGAAAGCTCTCCTCCCTGGTCCCGAAGGACATTTATTGTTCTTCTGAAGACAATGTTTTGCTGGAGGTTTGGGATGGTGCGTATATAGCATCATATCAACCACACACAGGGCTATCTCGACTTCCTCCTTTCTTGTTTTGATTCCCTCCATTGCTTTCTCCTCCCTGTCTGCTCTTGCTAATGCTGCCTGTGCCGGACTGAACAAAGTGCTGAGACTGGACAACCTTTCAGCTTTGCTCGGTTCAGCATTATACCAGCTGTTAGTTTGTCAGAAATAACCTTTTATAATTCTGTGAGATGTTGATTCTGTATCAATTTTGTAGCATTTTTATCCATGAAGGGTTGTTGAATCTGTTTTCTTTTTATTTCTCTGTTTATTGGAATGGCAGGTTTTCAGAGGGAAGGAGAGACAGAGAGAAAGATCTTCACTCCCCAAGTACCCACAATGGCCAGAGCTGAGCTGATCTGAATCCAGGAACTTCTCCAGGGCTCCCACACAGCTATAGGGCCCCTTGGCTTTGGACCATCCTCCACTGGTTTCTCAAGCCACAGACAGGGAGCTGGAAGGGAAGTGATGGAGCTGGGGATGAATCAGTACCCATATGAGATCCCAGGGGTGCAAGGCAAGGACTTTAGCCACTAGGCTACTGCATCAAGCCCAAGTGGTTGTTGAGTCTTATCCAGTGTTCTCTTTAATCTATTGGGATGACCAAACTCTGTTGATATAATTTATGAAATTTGTTGATTTGCAAATGCTACTCAGTCATCTTTGTATTCTCTGCTTTTGATGTGGTTTTGGATTCAATTCAATTTTGTTTATAATCATTTCATCTATGCTCATCAAATATCTAGGCATGTAGTTTTCTTTTTATGTTGCCTTTAATTTGGATGTCAGTGTGATGTTTGCCCCATAAAGAGTTTCACACAGTTCCTACCTGCTCAATATTTTATTTTTTTTAAAGATTTATTTTATTTTTATTACAAAGTCAGATATACTGAGAGGAGGAGAGACAGAGAGGAAGTGGAGCTGCCGGGATTAGAACCAGCGGCCATATGGGATCAAGGCGAGGACCTTAGCCACTAGGCCACACTGCCGAGCCCCGTGCTCAATATTTTAGAAGAGTTTTAAAAATATTGGAGTAGTCTAATATTTTGCATTTTTTTTAAATGAAGTACTGTTTAAAATATATTTATTTGTATTTGAAAGGCAGAGTTTGAGAGAGAAAGAGAGATGGAGACACAGAGATGTCTTCCACTTGTTGGCTCACTCTCCGAATCACTATAAGGGTTGGAGCTCAACTAACCCAAAGTCAGGAGCTTCTTCCAGCTCTCCCATGTGGTTTCAGGGATGTAAGAACTTAAGACTTCCTTAGCTGCCATCCCAGGATGTAAGCAGGGAGCTGGGTTGGATATGGAGAAGCCAGAATTCGAACCGGCACCTGTATCAGTGTTCTATTCCTTGTATTATTGACTTCTAATTTTGTTTGTCTGTGGTCAGAGAAGATACATGATAGAATTTCATACTTTTAGATTTATTGAGACTTGAGGTATGGCTTAGTATATGGTTTCTCTTAGAAAATATTCCACAGCCTGGTGCCATGTCATAGCAGAGTAAACCTCCACCTTGGGCATCCTGCCGTATGGGCATCGGTTCAATAGCAGGCAGCTCCACCTGAAATCCAGCATCCTCCCAATGGTCTGGAAAGGCAACAGAGGACAGTCTAAATCCTTGGACCCCTGTAGCCATGTGGGAAACCCAGAAGTTCATGGCCCCAGCTTCTCACTGGACTGGCTCCACTTTGAGGAGTGAACCAGTGGTTGAAAGATTTCTCTCTTTCAAATCCTGCCTTTCAAATAAAAATGAAAAACAAATTTTTCTTTAAAAAGTTTCATATGCTTATGAGGAGAATGTATACACTGTGGCTGCTGGTGCAGTGCTCTGTAGAAGCCTGTGAGGTCCATTTGCTCAGGGTTTCAACCCTAGTGTATCTCTAGGGTTTGACTGACTTGCCTTTGAACTAGAGGAGCTGTTGGAATGGCCAAGTACTATTGTATGGGTTGTGTTTTCATAGTTCATTTTACTTATTTTTGTTTTTCGGAGATTTATCTATTTATATAGGGAAAACAGATTTACAGAAAGGAAAGACAGAAAAAAAGATCTTTCATTTGCTGGTCCCATAGTGGCCACATGGCTGGAGCTGTGCTTATCTGAAGTAAGGAACCAGGAGCTTCTTCTGGGTCTCCCACAAAGGTGCAGCGTCCCAAGAATTTTGTCCATCCTCAACTGCTTTCCCAGGACACAAGTATGCAGCTGGATGGGAAGTGGAACAGCTGGGGAATGAACTGGCACCCATATGGGACTCTGGCAGTTGTAGGTGAGGGTTTTAGCCAACACACCAGGTCCTTTTTATTTCTGAAAGTATTTGTTGTATATGACTGGGTAGCCTTACGTTGGATGCATACATGTTTATGAGTATTATATCTTTTTGCTGTTCAAAATCTCTTAGCAAAAATGCAATGTTATTTTTGGTGATTTTAATGGCTTTTTATTTAAAACCTGTTTTATCAGATAACAGAATAGTCACACATTTTAACACTTGGCTTCTGTAGGCCAGATATGTCTTTTTTCTAGCCCTTGCCTTTAGTCTACATGCATTTTCTTTTGTTAGGTTTAGGGTAGGGCTTTGGTTTTATCTATTCAGCCAAACTAAGTTTTTGAATTTAATTCATTTATATCAGTATTATTGATTGAGAACTACCCCAGCCATGTTGTCAATCAGATGTTGGTTTTACCTGTTATGAATGAGCTCAGTTGTTTTTGTGAGGTTTACTCTCAATGCAGGATTCATTATAGAATTTCTTGCAAGGCTGGTCATGAGCTTGTCTTATATAGAAAACACCTTATTTTTTCCTCATTATTATTCTTAAAAATAAATATTTATTTTATTTTTACTTGAAAGGCAAAGTTACAGAGAGGAAAGACAAAGAAAGAAATCTTTCATCTGAGAATCACTCCACAAAGGCCTTAAAAAGTAGAGTCACGCAGTCCAAAACCAAGTGCCAAGAACGGGAGTGGGCCGTGTTGGCCTAGGCTCCAGTGGCACGTTGAAGAACTGGGACTGGGAGCAGACCTGGTGGAGGATTTTTGGTGGCACCCTTGCTAGGCCGCAGCACCTGCCAGCACTCGTTCAGCTGGGACTGGAGGTGAAACCAGGCAAGGTTCGGCTGCAGGACCCACTAGAACACATGAGCATCAGGGCTTCAGGCAGGCTGGCCAGGGTTAGGCTACAACACTTGGCAGATAATGTGAGAACTACCTCTGGGGGCAAGATCAGACAGGACTCCTCAAGGGATTTCCCTGAGTAGGCTGTAGTATTTGCCACTAAGAGCTGGGCTTGGGGGCAGACCAGGCAGGCCAGGTTGTAGCACCCACTGGTGAACATGTATGCCTGTCAAGGGATGGCCTTGTTAGAGGTCCTCAGGAGGCTTCCCAATTATTACACAGCACCAGCTGGAACAAGTAAGAGCTTGGACAAGGGGCAGGTTGCACAAAGCCATAATGTTTGCTGGTACACACAGAAACCAAGAAATGGGACTTATCAGTGTGGGCTGGACTGCAGCCCTGACTGGCATGTGTGGGGGCCAGATCTGGACATGGGCCTGGTTGGGAGTTCTGAGAGTCACCCTAACCAAGGTGCAGCACCCACCAGCAAGCATGAGCTGGGACTGGGTATGGCCAGGACAGGTTAGGCTGCAACTCCCTTTTGGCAAGCATGAGTGCTGGATCAGGAATCAGGTGTGGAAGGGGGCCTCCCAGACGTGCTCAGCTAGGCTGCAGCACCTGCTGGTATAATAGAGTGCTGGGTCTGGGCGTGGGCCTAGCTGGGCTTCTTGTGGGTCATCCCAACCAGGTCATAGTATCTGCTGGCACACACAAGGGCTGCATCTGGAGATCAATCCCTTTGGGGCTCTTATGAGTTGGGCTGACGGGCCCACTGCATTCATTCCCAACCTCAGATGCTGTCACATGGACACCTGTTCTGGTCATGGAGCCACTCCCATGGCTGACTGTGTAAACAGAGACAGCACGCTAGGATGCCCCTGAAAGACAGGACAGCCAGAAGAACTTGAATGCCTCACTCAAAAATAATGGAGGAGAAGGTTGAATTCTGCTATAAGCCAAATTCTCCACCCAGCAGTAAGACTATGGACATAACAAAACATAGACAGCTGGCAAGGATGGGAAGTGGCAGCTAGTGCCATGAAGTCAATGCAATCTCAGAACAGTTCAGACTACTGAGGGAACACCCTTGGACCATCCATGTACCCACCAAAGTCCCTGGGACAGTCAGGGGACCATCTCTGTGCCCTGGTGCTGATGTGACCCAGCACCGAGGAGCAGTGCAGCACCTCCCCTGTGCTCACAGGAGGGAGGGCAGAGTTGTCTTCTCACTCACCTTTCTCCCATCTCTTCCCATCCTGCATGGGTCTGTAATCCTAGGTAAGAAACATTTGAAAGTAAATCTAAGCTTGTAAAAGAAAAATGTGGTATTCTCACTGCTTTTAGGATTCTGTGTCATCAGCTTTTGATAGTTTGACCACAATATGCCTTGGAAAGACCTTTTTTTGTTGAGTCTGCTTGTTCCTCTTTAAGCATCCTGCTTCTGGATGTCCGTGTCTCTTGAAATCTGAGAAGTGTGTAACTGTCCTTTCATTTAGCAGATTCACATCTTTTTTCCTGCTCTTCTTATTCAGGAATATCTATTTAGTCATTGGTACATAATTTATACCGAACGTCATAAAGCTTTATTGATTATTTTTAATTAACTTCTGTATATTTTTGCCAAGGTTATTTGAACATTTTGCCCAGATCAGAAATTCTCTGCCTCACTTGGTCTGTTCTGGTGTTAAAGCTCTGAGTCATCTTTATTTCACTGATTAAAAATTTCATCAACAACATTTCTATTTGATTCTTCTTAATGCCTTTTCTTTGCTTGTAAGTGTTATCATTCATCTCACTCATTGGTTTGCTCATGTTTTATGTTTGTCTGTGTGCAATGTCTTGGACTGCATTGAGTTTCCTTACAACCACCATCTTGAATTCTATTTCTGGCCTGCTGTAGTTTCCCACAGACCAGGGTCTAAATCTCAGGAATGACTGTTGCTTTGGAAACTTCCTGCTGGCTTGCTTCTTCACGTCCTTCGGGGTTCTACAGTGGCATGTGGACATCTAGTGTAAGAATCCCTTCTTGTTCATGGAGCAGTTGCTCCTGGAAGAGAGTTTCTGGCTTAGCTGAAGTGCGGAGCAGCTCCTGGTTGTTGCTTTGGATTTGGTTGTCTGTGAGCCCAGAAGTGCATCTCTGAGTGACTGGTTTCTTTTAACCAATGTCATTGAGTCTACACGTGACAAACTGGTCTAGTGTGCTGAAGTTCATGGTGTAAGTTTCACTTTGAAAGGTTGATGCTTTGGTTTCTCAGGCTAAGTGTCTGCCTGTAACGCAGACTTCCCATATGAGCATGGGTTCTCAGGTGAGCAGTTCCACCTGCTCCATTTCAGATCGAGTTCCCTGCTAATGGCTTAAAAGCAGCAAAGAATGGCCCGAGGCCTTGGGGGTCCTGCTCACATGTGAGAGAGCCAAAGGAAGATCCAGGCTTTCAGCAGCAGCCCAGCCTAGGTCTGGCCATTGTAGTCATTTGTGGAGTAAACCAGTACTGAGCTCTCTATGAATGTATCTGTCAACTTATCTGTTTCTCCGTTTCTCCCTGTAACTCTGACATTCCAATGAAAAAAGTCAATCACTATAAAAGAAGGTAGACTTTGAGATAATATGGCTCCCTAAGATGTCTCTCAAATCCAGAGTTTGACATGAGTCAGTACAGATCACAGTGGCCAGGGCTCTGATCTGAGGGGATGTCCTTCAGTCCCACTGGCAAACTTGTGTGATGCTGCAACTTGTCTTGGGAATTGCTGGGACTCCAGACTGTGTGATGTGTTTGCGCCCTTTCTCAAGTCTTGCTATGTGAGCAGCTGGGGCTGCAGGTTAGGTCTGGGGCCAGGGAATGGGAACACATCCTGCTCCAGTCCTGCAGGCTGGCTGGGTGGGGCACAAGAGCTTTGGCTCTGGCAGGAGATAAAACTGCCTGTTTGCAGTCCTGCTGCTGCAGAGTGCAGTGGGCTATTGCCCAGATTCCCAGGGTGGGAGTGCGTTTTCCTGCAACTCCCCCCAGAAAAGCTAAAGGTCATCCTCTGACTCCCATGGAATGCGTGAGCATAGCTCTGTGCTTATTGTAAAGCTCCATGAGTCCCTGGATGCAAGCAGCCTGCCACTGCTCCACAGTGCACCCTGACCCTAACTCTCACAGTGTGCACAGGATGAGGTCAGTAACTTTTTGCAGAGAGCTCAGCACTGTGTGCAGAGGGATCAGAGGAGTGAATGCGGCTTCTCTGCTCTGAGTCCCAGCTTGCTCAGAGCCCAGGGAGCTCCCAGGCTGAGACCACAGGCAGTGGGGTGACTGGCTAAGCTGTGGGTGGTGGAGCGTGTGCAAGCTGCTTCCCAGCTCGCCTTGTGGGATGGTGGTGACCAGCTGCAGCTGTGAGCTGTGTGGCCAGCCTGCTGTGCTTCTGACTTCTTTCCTCACTGGCCCATGCAATCTTCATTGCTTTCCTTCCAGCTCGCTAAGAACTCCTGTTTTTTAGACCTCTAGAAATGCACTGCTTCCCTTCTTTATTTGTCTGTTGATAAAGTATTTTTATTTGAGAGGAAGATTTACAGAGAAATGAAAGACAGCAGGTGAGAGAGATTTGCAACGTGCTAGGTCACTCTCCAAAAATGCTGCCGCAGCCAGAGTTGAGCTGCTCTAGAGCCAGGAGCCAGGATCTTGGAGCTTCTTAGGAGGTTCCTACAGGGGTACAGCGCCCCAGTGACTTGAGCCATCCTCTGCTGCTTTCCCACGCCATAAGCAGGGAGCTGGATCAAAAGCGGAGCAACGCGGTCTAGAAGTAGTGTCCATACGGATTGCTGGCACTCCAAGTGGAGGATTAGCTGGCTGATCCACACTATCAGCCCCTCTTTGTTTATTTTTCTGTCCTATCACACATGCAGTCAGTATGACTTCCCCTATTCAGCCACCTTGGGTCTTAGCCATGTGGGTTCTTAGGGCTATCCTCAGTGAAAATCTAAAACTCACATGCATTCCAAGTTGATTTTAGGATGCTTAAGACTGTCGTATTGCCCAGTGTTCACCCTGAAATCATGTCAAGTTGCTGTCAGTTATGAAATAGCTACTCTGTGCCAGGCCCTTGTCTAAGTCTTAAGCTGAGCACTAACTTGAAGGGAAATGTTAATAATCATTCCCTGGAAGCCTCAGTGAGCCTGCAATTGATCACAGGTGCGTTCAACTCTACTAAGTTCTAGCCTGCCAAAATGCCGCGGGGTTTCTGACTTCACTTTTTTAAAGGGTTTTCAGTGCAGCATCAGGGCATGAACCATTTTTTAGTGCTAATTTGTAGCGCTTGCTCCAGAAGCAACGAAATTCCAGCTTTCTTCCTCGCCATGTGACAGTGACGCTGAGTGCACTCACAGTAAGCAGAACTTGCAGCACACTGACCCTTCCAACAGTGAATGACAAACGCAGAGGCTTCCGTTGTGCAGGGAGCCAGTTAGGAAGGGCTCCAGTCAGGCATTCCTCAGACAAACGCTCCCCCTGGTGGCCAGCAAAGGAGATGGTTTCAGAGACCTGCGTGTGAATTTCACAAGCTGAGTTTTACAGCCAGTTTATCTTATAACTGGCATGGTCAAGGATGGTCCTTATGTCATGAGACTGTCACAACTTTCTAATGTCAGCAGAACCTCTCAGCTTTAGCTCATGGATTCTGAATGAGATGATCCAGGGAACGTACTTTCCATGGCTGGCCCTGGTAGGATCCAGGCTGACACTACCTTTTCCCCAAGTCCTCCCAGGCAGTAAGACATTCTGCACTAGCTTCTTATTCACCCACAAGAGGAGGTACCTCCCAGAATTCATGAGGGGCGGGAAGCAGAGAGCATCTGGATAAAAAATGGAGTGGGAATCCCACTGCTGCTACCTTCTACCAGCTACTGGGCTGGGGGGAAGTTGGTTACTGAGCTCTCTGGTTGTCCAGGTGTCTGTAAGGCTGCAGCTGCTGCAGCTGATGCTCCAAGCCCGATGATCAAGGACACTTGGAGTTCTGTGGAAGCACAGAGAGCAGCTGCTGAGGGACGCCCTTTGCAAGTCTTCTGACTTAACCAGTTCTCCTGCCATTGCTCCTTTGAGGAGGTCACACAATCGGAATCAGTGCAAATGCCTTAGAATTTTTTCCCTTTTCTCTCACTACATCCAGCAGAGCAGGCTGAGGACTTGCACACATGCTTGGCCTCTAGGTGAGGCCTTAGGCTGGCCTGCTGGCTTGGCATGCTTGTAGACCAGAATGGGAACCCATGGGTGTGCTTGGGTGCTGGTGGGTGGGCAGGACTCCAGGCCAGCACACCACCCCACTGGAAGCCAGGGCCCAGGAACCCATGTGCTGGTGCACGCAGGGACTGCAGCTTGCTCAAGGAAGGAGTTGTGGGGTGTATGGGGGAGTTGCTGAGGAAGTATGTTACAGATGGGGGATGGCTTCTGGGAGACTTCCATCAACCAGGCCACTTGTACTTTCAGGCAAGTGAGGGAACGGACTCTGAATGATTTGGAGGTGGGAAACTAGGGGACCATTCTGGATAAAATCAGTGCACTCACTCATGTAAAACGCCTGAGCTGGGTGAGTTAGCATGAACCGTTACCCTCCAATGCACATGAAAGTGGGCCTGCCTGGCAGGGCTAGACCACAGTACCCACCAGTAAGTGTCAGAGCAGGGGATGGGTCATGTTAGGCTGAGCTATTACACTAACTGGAACCTGAGAGAACTGCTTTTGGGGCAGATTCTCTGGGGAATATGTGGGCTCTCCCCTGAAGGACAGCAATACCCACTGGTTTGCTCAAGTTCCGTGGGTGGTAATGAGCCAAACTAGCCAGTATCATGGAACTCACTAACACTCAAGGGAACTGGAGTTAGGAATAGGTCAGGTGGTCTAGGCTGCAGCACCTGCTGGCTGGTGCAATAGTCAAGATGGGATGCAACACATGCAAGTTCACATTAGGGCTCAGACTGGGTGCTGGCCAGGCTGGGCTAGGCTGCAGGACCTTCCAGTGTGCACTGAGACTGGGGGCAGAACAGGTAGAGCCAGGCTACAGGAACCACTGGTGAATGCTGAGGTGAGGCAGATCATATCAGATGGGGCCATAGCACCCACTGGCACATGAAAGAACCCAGACCATTGCTCCCACTGGGAAGTGTAACAGCTGAGACTGGGATGGTCCAGGCTGTGCCTGTGAGTGGACCTTGGGGGTGGGCCAGGCTAAGCTAGACAACTGCATCTTCTGGCACATGCAAGAGCCAGGATAAGAGCCAACTGGCTAGGTTTTGCCACAGCATCCACTGGCAAGTGCTGGGACAGGGTTAAGTCATGTCAGACTGGACCACAATAACCCTGGAAAGTGCAAGAGCCAGGCTTGAGGGTGGGCCTAGTAGGGAAACTGAACACTCCTCTATTGGGCTGCAGCTCCTGTTGGTAGACATCAGAGCCAGGGCTGTGGGCGGGCCAGGCTGGACAAGGCATCAACAGGAAATTGGCATGCGTGTGGACTGGATTGTGGGGTGGGGAGGTCTTAGCTAAGCTGCAACACCCATAGGTGTATATGAAAGCCTGATTGGGATGTGGTGTGCCCCAGACTAATCCACTGTTTATGCTGGTTCTCTCAGGAACCAGGGCAGGGGCGGGCCTGGTGGGGATTTTGGGGAGTCACCCAAAGAAGACTAAAGTTGTGCTGGCTTGGATAAAGGCCACGTCTGTCGCATGCTGGGTTGGGCTGGACCACAACACCCATTAGTTTACATGGGACATGGGACTGGGAATGGAACTGACCCGGCAACTACAATCACTGGTGTGTGCAGTCTGATGCATGAGGCTGCTGAACCAGACCTTTTACTTGTTGGCACATTTGCAACAATCAAATCTGGGGTCATTCCGGGTGAAATTTCTTGGGGGAAATCTCAAAGTAGATCACATGGCTCAAAACTCTGGCCACATGGGGAATCATAGGATTTGTGGCCTGATCCTGGAAAACAAGTGTCCCAACCTTCGAGTGCTGATGCCTTTGCAGGGGACAGCATGCCCAGGTGCATAGAGGGGACAAAATAGCCAGCTCATTCTAGCTGAAGAGGACGACAAGTGCCATTGAAGAAGATGGAGAACAGAGCAGGCTGGACAACTCTTTTGGCTGAGCTGTGGCAGCAAGTGTCTGGGTGAGTCAATGGCTATTGGAAGGATTTTCTCAACCTTGGAGCAACAAAACCAACAGCATTTCAGAACTCTCAAAGCTACTCAAGCAATACCCTCAGAGCATTCTTCTTCATATCAGGGTTTCTAAGATGACAGTAAGTAAAAATGCCCCATCCCTGTGTACTGATGAAGTTTCACACACACACACACACACACACACACGCACACACACACACACACCCCTCCCCTCCTAGATACAGGAGAAAATAATGAAAGAAAAGAAAAATTGCAAGCATTTGTACCCACCATCTTCCCCCATGCCTCGACCCTCTACACCCTAATCAGTGACCCTCATGAGTGTGCATCCTTGTCAACTATGTAAACATCAAAAAGAAAATTTATATATAAAAAGAACTTCCTTCCTTCTGTATAAGCATTTAAGCATACAAGGCCTAATATACATGGATAAGGAACTAGTAAAGTATTAGGAAAACACCAAGAACCAGGGTTGTGCGCGAGTGGATTAAGCCCGTGTAGGTGTCTGCATCCCATGTGGGCACAACTTTGAATCCTGGCTGGTCCATCTCGGCCCAGCTCCCTGCTGATCTGCCAGGAGAAACAACAGAAGATGGGCCAAGTGCTTGAAGTCTCTGAGCTCACTTGGAATATACAGATGAAACTCCTGCCTCCTGCATTGCTCTGGCCTACCTAAGGCCAGTGTGGCCATTTGGGAGTAAACTAGTGTTAGCTATGCCAAACACCCAAGAAAGAAAAAGCCAGCCGAGTACAAACAGGCATTTATAAAGCAAAGAGAAGTCCTTCCTGGGCCTTTCCCCACGCTGCGGAAGAATGAGCAGGAGAGGAAGGAACAGCTAGTGGGAAAGACAAGCTGGGTAGCAGACAAAGGTTTTATGCCCCTCTGCCATGGGTGCTGGCATCAGTCCTGCTTGGGACCTGATAGGGCAAGAAATGTTCACCTTTGTCCATCATTGGCCCATACATGGCCTTGGCTGCCTTCAGGGTGTGCCAGATCTCTGGCTGAGGTCACTGTGGTGTCCACCCACTTCCTTTAGCTGTGGTAACCATCAACCAGTGGATGAAAGATCTATGTTTCTCTTTGTCTCTTTCTCTCTGTAGCCCTGGCTCAGAAATAAATAAACAAATGCATAAATAAACCTCAAAGAAGGGGAAAAGTAAGGGGCCACTGTTATAGTCATGTAGAAGGTTAAGCTGTCACCTGCAGTGCTAACATCCCATATTGGCACCAGTTTGGACCCTGACTGCTCCACTTTCAATACAGCACCCTTATAATGTGCTTTGGAAAGCAGCAGAGGCCAGCCCAAGTGCTTGGGGCCCTGCAGCCGTGTGGGAGACAGTGAGGAAGCTCGAGGTTCCTGGCTTTGGTCTAGCTCAGTCCTGATCATTGTGGCCATTAAGGGAGTCAACCAGGAGATGGAAGGCCTCTCTCTACAATCCTGCCTTTCAAATACACATACCTTTGAAAAACATTAGTAAATTTAAAAGGCAATTAAAAGACACACCTGCATTTCATATTAAGCTCTTTAAAAGCAACTGCTGTGAAAGCCACCCTTCTGACTTAAGGCTGTGAAGGACTTGCTGCACGGTGCTGGGCAAGTGCAAGTGAATGTTTACCTGGGCACTCAGGAGTTTCCCCAACAGATTCGTTGGGGTCAATGGGACTGGGAATGGAACTGTTAGGTCACAACAAAAGGGAGCAAAAGAAAATGGAGCTCTTGTTTTTCCCACCCCTGCACAGGCATCCTCTAACAAAAGTGGCAGCAGTGTCTTCAGCCAGACTCCTGCATTTGTCCCACTCAATGAGTCACACTTGTGCTGTGTGTTCTATGGGTTTGGAAAAGCACATATAGGGAGCCTGGTGTTATCTCACAGAGAAGTTTCAGTGCCCTCTGAATCTCTCTGAATGCTGACTCATCTTTATGTCCCCAACCTTTGGCTAACACTGAGCTTTTTGCTATTTCCATAGTTTCACTTTCCCCAGGATGGTATGGTGTTGGAGTATATAACATATATGCTTTTCAGATTGGCTTTTTTCACTTAATAATACACTCTTAGGTTCTTTCTGTGTCCCATGGCTTTAGAGCTTGTTTCTTCTCAGTGTACAAGGCAATGTAGGCAGCTGCCTACAGCTCAGGGGAAAAATAGCTTTAAAACTATGAATTAGTAAATGTAAAAATTTCTACAGTCCTAGAACTCACAATTCCAAATATGACTTTTAGGAAAGAATCTCTAAGTGGATTAAATACAATTCTGAAAATGTGAACAAGATGCAGAAAACACAGGCAGTTTGGATTGAGAAAGTAGCGTGCCCTGATGTCAAAGATTTAAAACTAAGGTAAAGGCTGGTGGCTGGTGTGTCGGGGTAATCCTCTGCCTGTGCCACTGGCATCCCGTGGGAGTGCCGACTCGTGCTCCAACTGCTCTACCTTCAACCCAGCGCCCTGCTTCTGGCCTGGGGAGGCAGCAGAGCATGGCCAAGTGCTTGTGCCCCTACACACAGACTGCCCCGCCTCTGGCTGGAGTGGGCATTTGAGATACAAACCGGTGGGTGAGAGGTCTCTGTCTCTTCTACTCCTTCAAGTAAAATAAATACATCTTTAAAAATCCCTAAAATAATACGTCACATTACAGTATTAAGTCCATAATATTTTTCCATAATCTTAGGTGGATCCTATTTTGGGAAATCACATATCACCATTGTTAATTTGAGGGAAAAGAAAAAGGTAATACCTCAATAGCCACAATTTGAAAAGGATGTTAGCTGTGTGTACCACTCGGAGCCTAGGTGGCGGCTCTGCTGCTGCACGGCGGAGCACCAGGGCTGAGCAGGGAGGCCACCAGGGGGCGAATGATGTTGAAAATTAAGGCAGAAAGAACCTGCACTTTCTGTTTAAAGATTTTTCTTTTTTTTTATCTTATTGGAAAGGCAGATTTACAGCGAGAAGGAGCGACAAAGAAAAAGATCTTCATCTACGAGTTCACTCCCCAAGTGAGCGCAATGATCAGAGCTGAGCTGATCCTTAGCCAGGAGCTCCTAAATTACTTGCTAAAACACAACAACCACGACAAAAACAACTGGAGGCTAGAGTAATCTTGATATTGAAGCTTGATGAAAATAAAGTGAAAAAGGAAACCACATGATTGTTTGAGAATATAATTTAAGCCCTAAAATGAATTAAGCCAAATATTTAAGGTAAGAACACATTATGAAAAAAGTCATAGCATAAATGGAAATACAATAAAATAATAATAACAGTTCTTAGTGTCCAGGCTGGCCTGGGAAGTTAAGCGAAGCATGTTGCAGATGTAGCATCTGGCCCTGCAGCTGCCATGGAGGAGGTAATTAGCTGGGCCCGACCAAACTTCCCAATTAACCATGGAGGACTCTACCAAGATGGAGAGAGCTGGAGAAGATGCCAGAGTCGTGCATGTGGATGTGTAAGCATAGACACACTGAAGGTCAAGGTGTGACCTTGAAAATGAGGAGGGAGGGGTTCCTAATGCTGCAATCTTGGAAATTTCTTTATTAAAAGAACCTCACCATCCAAATATAGTCCGTATTCAAGCTGTACTAATGTAGGATTGCAGCTTATAGCTCATCATTGAATTCCTTTTTTTTTATAACAAGAAATATTGGATTCAACCCCTCCTGGTCAGTTTATGGATTCCTTATTATTTAAGAGTTATTGTATCAAAAGGGAATTGTGTTTTGTCACTTTAGAAGAGTTGTTCACAAAGACAAATATTTATTGATTGATCACAAAGCAGCTATTAAACTAGCTGGTGTGGCCATCATCAGAACTTTTGTCACACCTGTGGCAGTGTGCACACAAGAGGATGCAGCGCTCAGAGGAAGGGGAGCTGCAGCCGGCTCATTACTCAAGCCCAGTTGGTGTTTGGGATAGGCACCATATTTGCAGAATCAACAACTAAGAAACCACATTTTCATGGAGATTTAGGACCTTATCCATTCTCCAGGACTCCCAGCAATGATGCCAGCCCAGCAGTGGAGTTGTTACAGGACTGTAAGAATACCTGTTCTAGGGCCCAGCGGCGTGGCCTAATGGCTTAAGTCCTCGCCATGAACGTCCCGGGATCCCATATGGGCGCCGGTTCTAATCCCGGCAGCTCCACTTCCCATCCAGCTCCCTGCCTGTGGCCTGGGAAAGCAGTCGAGGACAGCCCAAAGCTTTGGGACCCTGCACCCACATGGGAGACCCGGAAGAGGTTCCAGGTTCCCAGCATCGGATCTGCGTGCACCAGCCCGTTGCGGCTCACTTGGGGAGTGAATCATCGGACAGAAGATCTTCCTTTCTGTCTCTCCTCCTCTCTGTATATCTGACTTTGTAATAAAAAATAATAAATCTTTAAAAAAAAAAAGAATACCTGTTCTAGATGGGAACCAGGAAGCTTATCATCCCATGTTAGAAAGTTGGATGGGATTCACAAGGATCCACTCCTGAAAACGTTCATCCATGATCCTGCTGAACATATTTCTGGTAACGGGCAGATGGATTTGTTAGCTAACTGAACACCAGACTTTCCAGAGAACTGGCTACAGAGTGAGTTGAAGCTGGCCAACTAGCAGAGCAGTGGTTGTGTCAGGTTAATGGGCTAACTGGTTGGCAATGAACTAGCTGGCTGCAGGACGGGTGAAGGGTGAGCTATACCTTAGAGAACCAAAAAAACCAGCAGGAACCAAGCAGCTTTGTCTGCAGGCAAAGGAAGGGTTGTCAACGGAGCCTAGGAAGGAGTGTGCTGTCTGCATTTCCTAAGGAAGGAAGATGAGCAAATAGATCCAAGGGGTGATGGCAGAAAAACTGCAGTAACCCCACGACCAGCCTTTTATTCTTACTGCCTTTGAGAGTGAGTCACCAAAAGACCTGGGAAAATGGAGCCCCTCCTTCATGCTAGCAGAGGGAGAGCACTTCAGCATTACACAGAGTGACCCCAAACCCTCCACACTTCTGCTGCCTGTAGCCCACTCCTCAGTGTCTCCTCCTGCTTATCCCCCTTGACTTTCCCCAGAATTCTCCAGGTTCTTCAGTTGCCCCCTACTCTTACTGTCTTTTGAGCTGCCATCACTTCTGGGTTTCATTTCCTGTAGCCATCCTCAACTTCCTGGAATTACTCAACCCCAGGTGGCATTTGGAATGGCCACCATCCTCAACTTCCTGCACTTCTGTGGTCTCGCTGTGTTTGTTTTTTACAGACACATTCTGTCTCCTTAAGGAGTAAAGTAATAGCAAGGGGTTGGTGCATCTTGCACCAGAGGGCTTGGGTTCAAGTCCCAGCTCTGGCTCTGATTCTAGCTACTTGCTGATGCACACCCTGGAAGCAGCAGCAACAGCTCAGGTGCTTGCATCCTGTCATCTGCCCCAAACTGCCTTCTGGGTTCCTGGCTTCACATGGCCCAGTTTCAGCTGCTGCAAACATTTGGGAATTCAAATAGCAGAGCAGAAATATTCTCTGTCTTTCTGCCTTTCAAGTGAATAAAAATAAATTCAAAAAAGAAAAAATGTCTCCAAAACATTTGAAATTCAACAGGAAAAAGCAGAAAGCCTTTCTGCATTTCTAGGTACATAGAGACCAGATGAAGGAATACTCCAGACAGGATGCAGAAGTTCCAGTGGCACAAGGGCTTGTAAAGGTGAGTTTCATATTTAAGAGCTGGCTGGATATTACAAAGAAACTAAAAATGACTGCTGGCTGGAATGAGAAATCAACTGAGGAGCTATTCAGGGAAGTACAAAAATTTTTCATGAGAAGGGGAAAGGAGAAATAAAAACAAAGAACGGTTTGTATCAAGGAAGTGGTAGCTGAAGAGAGACTGGATCAGGGTCTCCCTTGCAAAAATGGTGGATTCCAAGTTTTAGCACACTGCTCGGAATGAAATACAGAGGAAATTCCTAGACCTGTAAGTGGATGTTACAGGTGTGGAAACATTCTAAGGGAGAAAGGGGAAGATAACCCTCCTCGTGGCTTTTGATGAAGACTGGGGGGAGGGGGCGCTGGGGTTCTGTCTGAGTGAGATTTACCAGGAAGGAAGAGGAAGAGGAAACACTTTGGTTGCCTCTGTGACTGTTTATTCTTCCTTGACACATCAGCCAAAGATCGACAATGGCAGGGGAAGGGAGAGTTCTCCAGGTGTGAATCTCTTCTCAAACGCTGTCAGACTGGGCTCTGCACACACTGTGGCCATTGTCTCGGGGTCCAGTCTTCCCATCCTTACACCTTATGTCACCTGTTTGTGGCCGGAGAGTAGAATGTGGCTCTTGGGGGCTCTCACCCAGATACAAGGGAGACAAAAACAACCTGGTGCTTTTGCTTCCAAACTCCTGAGCCTATCTCTGGGGAACAGCCTGGGTGTGCAGAAGCCATGGCAGTCACTATCTCATTAGTTGAAGGGAGCAGAAACTTGACTTTTGCTGGGACCCTGCTAGTGAGCACCCCACATCAGCTCAGAAACTATTTTTTTCTTGTTTGAGAAAAATTTCCCCTTAACTTTATTTTTGTTAAAATTTATTTATCCTTATTGCAAAGTCAGATATACAGAGAGGAGGAGAGGCCTTTCATCTGATGATTCATTCCCCGAGTGACTGCAACAGCCAGTGTTGAGTCGATCCGAAGCCAGGAGCCAGGAAATTCCTCTAGGGCTTGCACACAGGTGCAGCGTCCCAAGGCTTTGAGCCATCCTCAACTGCCTTCCCAGGCCACAAGCAGGGAGCTGGATAGGAAGTGGGGCTGCTGGGGTTATAACTGGCACCCATATGGGAACCCAGGGTGTTCAAGGCAAAGAATTTTGGCCACTAGGCCACTGCACCAGGCTCTCCCCTTAAGTTTCATTCAAAATCTGCTCCTTTAGATGTTTCAGTTATGTTCTGATTAGTGAAGTGAGACTAGTGGGCAGTATTGGCTTCCAGGCCTGCCCTGCCTCCTACTCCCTGACCTTATTTCTTGACTCAGAATACAGAAGGGCACTGTGCATTCCCCAGTGGTCTTGGCATCACAGCCAGCAGGTTCGGCCTGGAGGCAGGTGCCCGGGGATCCTGCATGCGCTCCAAGGAAGCTCAGCAATTGTGCCCAGCCCCCCCGGCTGCTCCTCAGTGACACCCTCAGTGATTTCACCAGTGTGCACTAACGTTGTTAACCTGCCCCCAATCTGTCCTCCCTACACTCCCAGATCTTCATCCTGGAAAGGTTGCCAGGCTCTGTTCCCTCTAGGCCACGACCAGAAAGAAGAGAGGGCCTCCGTAGCGCACATGCTTAGCCCATGTTGACTTTAGGACTACAGGTCAATCTGCACTGGGTCAAAGGACGCCTTCCCCACCTGCCTCTGCAAGGGTGTTGTCTTCCACCCCATCCCGTAGCCAGGCTATGCAAGCAGTTGTTCTGTAGGACAACAATAAGCTAGCATGGTTCCTTGCAGCCTTGTGAAAGGGTTTGGGAAAGGTTGGCAAAGCAAAGCTGTGGTTGTGCCAAAACAGTTTTCCTGGTGTAAGCCCATGGCAGTGTGAGGCAGGCCCAGGTCTTGTCCCCACCTCTGATTATACTATAGGATTTTATGGGAACCTAACACTCACCATGCCTCCCATCCAGATCTCCTGCGATATGCTGACTGCTGGATGTAGAGGACATATCTTTAAATCAGCCACAGCTGAGAATGGAGGTTCCACTTAGGAAGCAAAGCAGCCTTCCTCGGCCTGTGCTCACAGCAGCAGGTGCACAGCCGTGGCTGCTTGGCGTGGAGAACGGGGCCAGCATCCCTGAGAAAGGCTGCTGCTGAATGACAGCAGGACCAGGACCATCCACCAAGGAGCTCCCTCTGCAAGCCTGATAAGTGAGGATGAGGGGAGTGAGCAGGAAGCTGACAAAAATGACCTGCTGGGTCACACAGTGCTGAGTGTCCTTGTTGGAGCTCTGAAGCATGGGAAGCTGATGACACTGCAATCTCCCTGACCTAGAGTAATCCCAGGCAGGGAGCGCCTCCCCAGGGGGAAGTTCTCCTTCTGGGATCCAGAGAGCAATTCATTGAATAGCTGAAGCACCCAACGGGACCAGGACAACATGGCAACAGCAAGGCAAAAACAAGCACATAGAGGGCCATGTTAGAGACCTTTGTAGTCAGAAAATTAAGAGATGGTTAACAGACTCAGGAATTTTAAAGTATCAGGTCATATTGTTTAAAAAAACACTGCTTAATTTTAGCAATAAACAACTGTGTGGCTCCAGCTAGTTCCCTATGGGAAGGGAAGGAGAGTCAGCAGGCATCCGACCACAGCTGGTTAGGTGTTATTAGGCACTATTGAACACTAGTCTAGTATTCCAGGTCAGTCCAGATGTCAGGGAAGCGCCAGCACGTGATGGGGTGAGAGTTTTAACTACAAATCCATCCTATCTCAGGGAAAGAGACAGAATGCCTATATCATGATTGGCCGTAACAGCCAATCCATATGCATTGCCTATCAATTGTTTGACCCAGCTCTGTGGATTGTATCCTTTCAATCAAGCTCTAGAACTTTTCAAAGACCAAGAAAATACTATCTACAGATTCCAAGTGTGCCTATGGGTGGTAAACACTTTTGGGAAAATCTGGGCAGAGTTGCGTCTTATAACTAGTTAGAGGAAAGAAATTCTTATTTGGGAAATTCTTAAAACAAATCCTCTAAAATCTCTTACATGTAGCAGAAGTGGCTGGGCAGACCTCCCTGCTGTGGAACCCTGGGTCAGTTCCTGAGGATCTGTGTCTGGCATCTTATACTCCTATACTTCATCACCGTATGGCAAAAAGGACTCCTCTCCCAGATTCTGCTTGTTGAGTGTACAGCCCATCACTTCCAGCCCAGGGCCTCAGGGCTCATTAAGACCTGCAAGAAAGACAGGCTCCTTGCTTCCTGACTACTGGGCCAGCCCTGCAAACAGCAGAGAAACAGTGGATGGGTACTCAGGTTAGAGGACTGGTAAATGAGATCCAAAATGGTGAAAGACTAGGGAGCACTGTGTAGATCACCAGAAAGGCCCTTAAAAATGGTTGTGAGAAAAGTGTAACTACATGCTGTCTCAAAGCATGGGACAGTGGAGGGAAACCAGCCGGAATGTCTGTACTGGAGAGAGCAGAGACAGGAAAGCCTGGGCAGAATGGTTCAAATGCTCAGGACAAGCCCCAAGCTCAGGATCAGCTCCCCACAGGTGCAGGCAAACTTTCCTCAAGTGCAGACCACCTTCCCTCAGGCACAAACCAACTCACCTCAGTCATAGACCAGCACCCCTCAGGCCCAGACCAGCTCCCCTCAGACACTGCCCAGCTCTCCTCAGGTGCAGACCAGCTCTCCTTCGGCTCAGAGCAGCTCCCCTCAGACCAGACCTGCTTCCCTCAGACACAGTTCAGCTCCCCTCAGGTGCACAGCAGATCTCCCCAAGTGCAGCCCAGGTCCCCTCAGGTGCACAGCAGGTCTCCCTGGGTGCAGCCCAGCTCTCCTTAGGTGCAGATCAGCTGCCTAGGTGCAGATCAGCCCCCCTCACATGCACAGCAGATTCCCTCAGGTGCACAGCAGGTCCCCTCTGGCATACAGTAACTCCCTCTCCATTGTAGCCTCCTCTAAATCTGTAAAACACCCTGTCTATCAGGGAAGCAGTTTTAGAGATGGAGAGGTCTGCCACCCCCTCATCTGGCAATGCATTTAACCTTTAATTTACCTCAAACCTATTTCTTGTTGTTTTGCTTTGGCACAGGTGTTACCAGAAAAGCCTGGTGGGTTCTTTCCTCAGTTTAGTGTAGATATAAAAGGCCAGCAATCTGTTGCAGACAGAAAAGTTTATTTGTGAAGAAACCAGGTGAGCAGGGAAGGGAGAGGGAAGAGGAAAGCACCTCCCAAGAGAAAGCCAGGAGGTGGGGTGCCTCTGAAAAGGGGAGGGGGAGAGAAAGACAACAAAGGTCTGAGGAAGGGTTTGGGATTATAAGCATTCTCTGATCCCTTCTTGTTGGGAGGGAACTTACAGGTCGGATGCTCCCCTTTGGTGATCTCTTAATCAATTATGAAGTGGATTGGTAATGTTGATGCCACCCACTGCACAGTGTGGCCAAGACCTCAGCAGGCCTGGATGGTCTCAACAGGGACAAGAACTGAGCTTTTAGAAGCAGATCTGCAAACTGGATCAATGAAAGGAGCTGGCAGGGGTTCATTAGACTGGGAGGCAGGGCAGCACCTCCACCCTAACGTGCACCCACTCAGTGTTCTGCACAGATGCTGCTGTCTTTTGGGATCACAAAATCTTCCAAATGATGGTGTTGCTCATTACTGCCTCTGCAGGATGGTCCCACACTGGACACATTGGTCTACTCTTGGCGAGTATGGGGGCCCTGGGGAATATTCGTGGCTACAATAAATGGCTTTTACCTCTTCCTTTCCCACAGCTTGTCACCAGAGTTAGCGGGCTGCGATGTTTCCTTCCCTTGGAGTCTTAACAATCAACATCAGCTTGCTCAGTAGAAACTTTCATTTTCTTGTGACCAGGAAAGGAGAAAGCATAGAGGCATAGTTCCCCAAATAAGTGGCTTACCTGAGAGTCACTTCGCCAGGGCTTTCACAACAAAGGGCAGGAGTTCCCAGGATGCAGCAAGAGGGAGGGGTGCCCTCCCTACCTTTAAGGTTCATCTTCATGTTAACTTGTGTGTTCAAACACCTGACACTAAGTGGCCTCTTGTGGCTTTGTCTGTGGTGGCCTGACTCCCTCTGAGTACAAGATCATCTCATCAGTTTTCCTGGTTGTTCTCTGAATGAACTCAAGGGTCCAAACCTTTTTGGACTCCCTTGACAAATCCTAGGGCCCACTTTCTGTCTAAATCCTACATTCTTAGTGATAACACCCAGGGACAGTTGCCATAGCAGATGTAAGTTTGTCTTTGAGGTCATCTTCAATAACCAAAGGCCAGGCCAAATGAAAGCATTTAGGTCTCAAAAAGACATCACTGCTTGATCTCCAAGGGAGTCTAACCAGATCACTGCCAATCTCTGCAGAAGGCTACCTTCTCTTACTTTGAAGAGGACTGGTTCTTCATTGCAAATAACCCGTTGTCATCATTGAGGAAGTAAAGATGCTAATTGGGAAGAAGAAAACAATCTCCGTGTTAGAGGAGACAATCAGTTCTATGTTATGGCATAGATACTTCTTGCTTCGAAATATAGACTGTCCTTATGTAGACTTATGTATCACATAGAATTTCCAAAATTCTGTGGTGTCTCTATGTTGGGAAGGTGAATATACCAAATTCCCATGCCATTAGCTCCCTTGTCTGTGCCACTTTGGCAAGCCAGCAGGCCAGGCACCTGGCACATGTTCTGCCAGTCAACGGGTCCATGAACTGCCACGCAGGTCCTGGACTGCATGCCACTGGTGTCTGTAAAGGACAGGCTGGATGCTCAGCCAGTCCAGTGAGCCACCACTAGGGGAGCTGTGGCATTCCTGTGTTCATTTCTCCCGACTCTGTGAATAAAGACTTGCAAAAGACATCTCAGTTACTCTTTTTTTCTGAACCAGATCTAGTTTCCCAGGAGACAAAGTTCTGAATTATTCTGTGCTGCATGAGTTTAGTAGAAGGATGCACTTAGCACCACAGACATAGTGCACACTTGCTTTTCTCACTTCCAGCAGACCAGGAACCTCCTAGCTAGGGGAGAGAGGTAAGAAAGGGTGTGTAGACCCTGCAGCTCTGCCATAGGCTCTCAGCCCTGGTGATAGGCTTCACTGTTCGCATTCCATCAATGAGGGAACTCAAGCACCATCACATGGCCCAACAGGCACACACAATTGGGAACCTGACCTGCCTGCTGAGAGCTCCCATGTAGGGACCTTTCCACGTTAGAGCACCTCCTTCCTAACTTCTATGTCAGGAGGTTTCTGTCTTTAATAAATCCTGTTTTGGGGGCCCAGCGGCATGGCCTAGCGGCTAAAGTCCTTGCCTTGAACGCCCCGGGATCCCATATGGTTGCCGGTTCTAATCCCGGCAGCTCCACTTCCCATCCAGCTCCCTGCTTGTGGCCTGGGAAAGCAGTCGAGGATGGCCCAATGCTTTGGGACCCTGCACCCGCATGGGAGACCTGGAAGAGGTTCCTGGTTCCCAGCTTTGGATCGGCGCACACACTTGGGGAGTGAATCATCGGACATAAGATCTTCCTCTCTCTCTCCTCCTCTCTGTATATCTGACTTTGTAATAAAATAACTAAATCTTTAAAAAGAAAAAAAAAACTGTTTTGGAGGGGCAGCACAATGGCTCAATTGGAGGATTCTCTACCTCAAATCACCATCCCATATGGGCACCAGTTAATGTTCAGCTCCTCCATCTCCACCCAGCTCCCTGCTAATAGACAAGGAAGACAGTAGAGAACAGCCCGAAGCCTTGGAACCCGGTATGCAAATGGGAGACCCAGAGAGACCTCTTGACTCCTGTCTTCAGCTCAGCTCCGGGCACTGTGGCCATCTGAGCAGTGAACCAGCAGATGGAAGAGCTTTCTCTTCATCTCTCCTCCTCTCTTTAGATCTGCCTTTTCGATAGAAACACATAATTTTTTTTAAAAGTAAATCCTAGTTTTGCTCACACAAAAATTCTTTTTTATAACATCAATATTTATTGCTTTATATGAATCCTTTATTGAGAGCCCAAGCATTCAGGTTACACACACAGAAATTATACAATGATGTACCACTTTATAAAGGCAGTGAACACAGGACAGTCGACAAAATCCACTTTATAGAAATTTTAAAATTCTAAATATCAAAAAGTACAGCTGAGGAAACAGGTATACATTTGGCAGCCAGTAATTTTGACACGGAAGTTGCAGCTCACATGACTTTAAATATGTGAATTTTAAAATGTTGAATATAGAGTAATCATTGTGCTTTGTGTTTATTTGAAAAATATAACACTGGCTGTCAAAGATGTTCAAAATATTTAATTCACTTCAAAATGTCATACAAATTATGTTGGCTTCTCTGTGCCCCTAACACTCTGCTTAGCTCAGGGACATTGCTGAAGCAATATATTAATTCTTCCAGTACAGTGGTGTTTCTTACCATTGGCATTTGTGTACTCTAGAATAATTTAGAAAAAATGTGTAGGAAAGCAAGCAAAAAGTCAAGGAACCTGCCTGGATCTTCTGAGCTGCTTTGTGTCAGCTGGGTAAGTGCCCATTCTCTAACACAGCAGGCTACTGTCGGAGCTCATCTTCTCATCAACAACCGTGTTTCCTCCCCAGGCCCCTCAGGGGCAGACACAAGGACCGCAGCTTCAACAGATTCCTGGGGATGTGTTTAACCTGGGGTCTCAACAGACAAGGTGTGCAGGGCTTCACAAGGGCCAGATTTTATTTAAAGTATTCAGGAGAGAAAGAAAATGCCTTCTGAAAGAGATGAACTCAATCATTACCAATAGAAAAAGTAACCATTGTATTCATCTCTTATAGAAACAGAAAAATATAACATTTCCCCTCTTAGAAAAGTATATAAAAAAAAAAAAAAGAAAAGAAAAGTATATATGTATGTGTGTGTGTGTGTGTGTGTGTGTGTGTATGATTTAAAGTTCCATTGTACACAAACAATAAAACCTGGAAATCCCCATGAAACCCTACAATTCACATGTTAAAATATTGAAACTATGACCAAAACAGGAAAACGGCCAAAGCACTCACACACAAGACAAACAGCTTTCTTTCTGAGGCAGGCCCAGAGGTCAAAGGCCAGGGCTTTAAAGGGTGGTCAGGAGGAGGGGTTGCTTGTTAGGGGTCACCTACCCAATCTGTAGCCACAGCTGCCTCCCCCACCAACTGCCACTTTTATCAGTGCCAGCTGCAGCTGCTTCCTGCTAGACCAGGTTAAAAACCGCAAAATCAGTGGCACTTTCTGAAAACTGAGGTAATGCTTGAGCATTTTGCCCTGCCTCCTCTCTGCTGGGTATTTCTTAAAGCTTTGAGTGCACTCATGATCAGTTCCTGGCCCTTTGTCTCCATGCAGAGCTGAGGAGTGTCTGCCTCTGACTCATTCTTGGGATAGGATCAGTCAGCTTGCAACACTCGGGGCCCCAGTGAGCCTAGTAATGCCACTTGGGACTGAAGAACACTGTTTCTGGGAGAGTAATCCCCAAGTCATTACCTCCAGCCATCTGATTTGTTGAAGGACAGAATGGTGAATTCTATAGGCTCTAGGTTGAAGGTTACTGTCTTACAATATTGGGGTACAGTGGCACAGTACAGGTAGTATGCAGTCAAGGATGTTTACATAGGTTTAGAAACCACAGGGAAGAAATAAAGGTGGTTCCACTTGTCATTACTTTTTTTTTTTTTTTGTAACTACTCTTGATTACTTGACGGCAATAGTTTAGGTTTCAAAGTGTATGACTTTGAGCTGCTTAGCATCAGACATCTAAATGGTCAAAGTTCGGAATCTTCCATGGGAAGACCAAATATTGTTCCAGAATTTAAGCACACTGACATTGGAAGGCATCTTCTCCATGTGCCTATTTTCTAGTTCTCTTGTCATCATAAACTGGAAAACAGCATATTGTAAATAACCCATCCTAGCTGATACAAATGAGCTTGCTGGGCCTGACACGATGGCTCAATGGCTAAATTTTCACTTGCAATCAGCAGGATTCCCTATGGGCACCCGTTCCTGTCCCACCTGCTCCACTTCCCACCCAGCTCCCTGCTTGTGGCCTAGAAAAACAGTGGAGGGTGGCCCACGTCCTTAGAACCCTGCACCCACAAGGGAGACCTGGGAGGATTTCCAGACTCCTTTCTTCAGGTCGGCTCAGCTCTGGCTGCTGTGACCACTTGGAGAGTGAGCTAAGCAGTAAAAGATCTTCTGTCTATCTTTCTGCAAATCTGCCTTTCCAATAAGAAAATACATAAATCAGAAAAAACTGAGGTTACTGAAAAGCAGTGTTTTGGAAGAAAGCAAATGATTGTCATTGCTGTAATCTATCCCTGCTCATTTGACAGTAAGCATTATTTAAGAAGATGCAGAGCATACACAGGCAACATCACCACAGAGTTAAAATCCTCAAAAATGAAGTTGCTATTCTTCAGACAACACAGGAACTTAAGATAACTGCATTTCTAAGAAGTTAGCAAGAGCAGATCTAGCACATTATTAGCAAGGGAACTAAATTATAGGGATCAGAGAAGAAGTAAGCAAAATTGAGAAATAAAAGCAATACAAATGATCAATAAAATGTTTTATTAAAAGATAAAGCTGAGAAACATTAAGCCAGACTAATGAAGCAAAACCTAAAATGTTAAAAAGGAGACACTACAACTGAATGCTTACTAAAATCAAAATGGCTGCTGGCAAACAAGACAAATGCTCGTGACAACATGGATAGGAAAACAACACTGTGGGTGGGGCTGTGCGCTGTTCATTCACTGTGGGCAGCAGTGTGGAGATCCCATCAAACACTGGGCATGCATGTCTGTCTGATCCAGCGATTGCCCTACTCCAGACCCAGCCAAAAGACATTAAACCATTGTGTCAAGTAGATATTGGCTCTGTCCTGCTTATTGCAGCATTGTTCACACAAACTGAGATGTGAAAACACCTAGCATCCCTAATAATCCAAGACAGGTGTTGTAGCTGATCAAGGTGAAGGTCCAGGTGAGGCCAGTGTTGTGGTGCTGCACATGAAGCTGCCACCTGCAACACCAGCATCTCATATGTGTACTATTTCCTGTCCTTGCAGCTCCACTTCTGATCCAGGTTCTCTGCTGGTGGACCTGGGAGGGACGCGGAGGATGATCAGGTCCTGGGCCCCTGCACCCATGTGCGAGAAAGCCCCTACCTCCTGGCTTCAATCTATCCCAGTGCTGGCCATTGCAGCTATGAGGAGTGAGCCAGTGGGTGGAAGATCACTCTTTCTCTATAATGTACACTATGCATCGGTGACTCTAACTTTCATATAAACCAGGAAATTTAGAAAAAAAACTATCACTGCTTGTCATCATCCCCAAATGGAGTGCTGAATCGAGATCTACCTGCTTTGGGGCCCGGCGGTGTGGCCTAGTGGCTCAAGTCCTCGCCTTGAAAGCCCCGGGATCCCATATGGGCGCCGGTTCTAATCTCGGCAGCTCCACTTCCCATCCAGCTCCCTGCTTGTGGCCTGGGAAAGCAGTTGAGGACGGCCCAAAGCTTTGGGACCCTGCACCCGCATGGGAGACCTGGAAGAGGTTCCTGGTTCCTGGCTTTGGATCGGCGCGCACCGGCCCGTTGCGGCTCACTTGGGGAGTGAACCATCAGATGGAAGATCTTCCTCTCTGCCTCTCCTCCCCTCTGTATATCTGCCTTTCCAATAATAATAAATCTTTAAAAAAAAAAAAAGATCTACCTGCTTTGTTTCCAATGGAGCTTCCAATGATGTACCTGGGGAAGGCAGCACTTGCTGGATGAAGCACCCAGGTCCCTGAGCCCTCTGTGGGAGAACTGGGTGAGATTCCCAGCTCCTGATTTCCACCTGGTCCAGCCCTGTCTGTTGCAGTCATGTGGGGAGTGAAGCAGCAGATGAGAAAGCCTTCCACCTCTCACTTGCTCCCTCTTTACCTCCCTGCCTCCTTTTTTTCTTCATCCTCCTTCTCTTTGATGCTCTGCCTTTTAGCCCAGATCTACTATATTGAACTCAATTACTTTGTTTAGATGTTGAACAACATCACTCTTACCTCATTAATCAATCAAAGGCATATGTCCACTAAGCTTAAGAAAACCGCTTACTGTTTCAACATAAAGTCTAAGGGCTTGGCTTTGTTACACTTTTCTAGAATAGAGCCTTTCAATGATCAAAATGGAAGAAATTACCATGGTAAAGCTAATGTACATAAGGTAACACAAATAAAGGACTCAGGGTAATAGGGATAAAATGAAACTTCATTGAAAGTTAGGTAAATTCAAGTAACAAAACAATTAAATATTTCAAAGAACAGGAACTGGAGAAACTCTAAGGGCAGAGAATTTTTAACCTCCATTCAAGTGTCAAATGATGACTTATGAAAAACCTGCAAAAGCTATCTCAGCTTTACAGATACAGTACAGATTGGTCTCACATGGCTGGTAGGATGTTTAGCAAATTAAGCAGCAGCTAGCACACCCAGGAAAATAAAAAAAAAAAGGATTGAGTCAAGCACAGCAATAGAGAACCATGAACTCAGAGTCGCAGACTGAACGCAAACCCCCACAGCCTCAGTCAGGATGGTTTCTGTTTTCTGCTTTTGGCCTTTTTAAAAGTAGGATTTTTTTTTAAATTTTGGAATGCCATTATACAGCTTGGACTGGTCTGACGCTGACAGATTTTACCCCTAAGTCAGTCCCAGAAGCCAAGTGGAGAGCAGCCCTCAAAATTGAACCGCTCACAGGTGGTAAGGAGGAAGCTTGGATCCCAACCATGAAGACTCCCAGACCTTCACCACAAACTATTAATACGAGCAACAAGGACTATATCTCAACTGCCAAGGAGGCCACAGGGAATTGGATGCCCTCGGAGGCCGAGTACTCTGAGGTCACCCACCCCCAAGCGGAGCTTCCACAGGGGATGGAAGTAGTCCAAACACTACCGTGCAGAAACCAACGTCATCGGAAAGACAACCAGAAGCCCTGAGTGGTCCGCAGAAACAGAAGAACAATAAACGTCCTTCGGGACCAGGGAGGAGAGCTTTCTCTGGACCGAGCCTGGCTCCACCTCTGGACCCCCCCCCCCCGCAATGACCATCGGGATCGCTTCGACAACCCCTCACAGCAAACAATCATACAAACTAAAAAAAAAAAAAAAAAAAAAAAAAAAAAAAAAACCTAAAATAAATAAACATAAGAAAGTAGAACTTGAAATCTGACAGGGAAGAGCTGGCATGGATTGGCTCATGCCTCGCTGGGTGGGTCACAAAGATTAGTTACTCCTCACCATGGTGTTGAGGATTTTCCTGCACACCCACCCCCCCCAAAAAAAAAAATGTTCTGCACCTAAAATGTTGACATATATCTTGTTAGAGTTACAAGCCAGTCTGGATTATCCTAAAATCTGCCAAGGTCAGCAAAATTTTTCTTCAACACAACAACTGGCTAAATACTAAGATGAAATGGACACGAAACAGCTGAATGGTGCCTTATGGCCATTTTAAGGTATAGAGCAGCCGGTCCTGTATATGAACTAAAATTGAAATGTCAATGAGCTAATCATAGGTGGTGGCTAGGACTTGTTTTCCTTTTTTTTTTTTTTCTTTTTAATACACTGGCTACTCAAAACCATGTCAATTCCATAACATTGCAAATTGCTGTTGATGTTATATTGGGACTCTTAATTGACTGTGATGATATTCTACCAGCTCTAACTTCGGACCAGAAATGGTCTCCCCAAGAAACTGTTCAACCCATCTGGACAATAAGTAGCTGGACTCTATGCTTGGTATATGTTTGCAATGAAAGAATCTTGATTGAATTTGAACTGTAATGCTGCATCAAGGTGGAGGAATCCACTGGGGGGAGGGGAGGGGGAGGGGAGGGGGGATTCCCAGAGCCTATGAAACTGTCACATGATGCAAAATAATTAACAATAAAAAAAAAATAGGGCTAGCACGGCCAAATACCTATTAATCAATTTGAAATTATTTTTGAGTGCAATATTATTTACATAATAAAGTCATTGTTACCTTTGTTTGACTATTAATAACATTCTATTCTAATAAGTGAACAAAAGCAGATCAATAAGGAAAGAAAATTTGGCCACAGATGTACCACTGGAATTTATGTTATTTGTTATTTTCTGGACTAAATAGCCAGGATAATATTATATTATATGTATACTATAATATAGCATGTTATATATAATACATATATTATATGTTACGTAGAACAGTTGTAAAATAAAATATATAATAATTTAAAAAAAAAAAATTGAACCGCTCACTTGCCCATGTCAGAGTTGCAACGTGCCGGAGACCAGCTCCAGCTGACTGAGAGCTTGCAAAGGATGCGTGGATCGGCGAGACTGTAAGAGGAAATGAGAAGACACAGACCACTATGGCTTGATACTCATAATGGACAACTCAGAAAAGTTGCCTTCTTTATTTACACACAAATCATCACAAACTTTTGCACAATATCCAATTGTTTCATTTTTACATCATGGTTAAGAAAATGTAAAAAACAATCCTAACATATTATTTACTTTAAAGAAAACATTTTTGGCAAACCATTACTCATTGAAATCTGCAGTGACCTGGCTGAAGCCAGGAATTCCACGGTTGGCAGCACATGCAGTTACATAGTGAGAAGTAGTTTACTTATACTCAAAATTAATCTTATACTCAAAATCAATTTCTACTAAACACAAACTAAGATTGATTAAGATATTATTAAAAGATTATTGAATTAAAAGATTATAAATGAAAGGATCTTATAAAAGCATGTAACATAGGTTCTTTGCTAAATCTTATAATCAAGTCATGCATTAATTACCGTCACCTTCACCTACTGCTGATTCAATTGTTTTTTGTTCTTTTGTTAAAGGGCAGTGAAAGGGCTCAAGGCAGCTCAGCCAATCTACAGAGGGCCTTTACAAAAAACTTCCTTTTATCTATATAAACTGTTTTCTTTCCCTAAACATAAGTGCCAATATAAGATAGAGATTTAAGCCATTTTGAGGGGGGTTCACGTTTGTTTCCCTTTAGAAGATGCCCCATATACTTTTGCTTTCTGTGGTGAGAAACTAGAATACATCATATCATGTGTTGTAACAGTTCAAGGCGCATGGTAAACAAACTCTTTGTACCTCCATGATTGCCATCAGTTCCAAGATATTATCAAGCCATTTCTTAATGAAAACATTATTTATACTAGGGCAAATTCCAGGACAAAAGTGGGCACATAACAGGATTTTTGGAGACATTGTGGGCTCAATTGTACTATTGTATACTTTTAGCTGTGTGTCATAGCCTTACGTCGCTAAAGATGTTTTTATCATAACATGATTGATCAATTTGAGGTATCATACTAGTTACAGGAATCACTTCCCATTAGCAGAAAAACAGCAGCACCACCCTCAGGAGAATTCTATGAAACATCAGAGAGGTGATTGAGTGTCCATACAACGGGGTGAGGCAGCGATGAGGTGACCAGAGACATTCCGCCGGGCCTTGCCTCGCTGCTAGAAACTCCTCGTAGCCTTGCTAACCAAGGAGCAGTGCTCATCACACACCCATGCCATCCGACCCAACTGCATGGCTCCCCACAGCAACGCTGGTATTTTTACGAAAAAGAGGGGGAAATCGTTAGCCAGACAAAAACAAAAGCAGCTGCAGCCTGCCTCATGTCTCCGATGAGTTTACGCACACACTCCTCTTCTATGCACAGCCATGAGGAAGGAACACATGGTAAATCAATTCAAGATAACCGACTGTATGTACACCCGCAGATGCCCACCTGCCATAATGCAGCTTCAAGCTTTACTAATTTTAAATGGGTAAGAGCTGTAACTCATATAGAGCAACATTTGAAAGCTGAGTTATTCTCATTTCTATTCCACCATGTAATGAGGCACCACTATCAATGGCACGCGCTGCTCGTCAGGTTAACTGACAGTGGACAGGGCACGAGAATGGAGCTTCCGCACCCCGCCCTTCCTGCCTCCTCTCGCGCCATTCATGTTAATTGAAGGTGCAGAACGTGCACACTGCCTCTCCTGTCTTCTGCACCATCCACAACTGACAGAGCAGAAATTACTCCGGAGGCTCCGCACACCCGGCCCCTCCTGGCTGCTACTGTATTAGATTAAGTAAACTATAGGAAAACTGAGTAAGTCCCTTCCTGCTTGAGCTTTCAGATCGGCGCAATAGTGTAGTGATTAAAGTCCTCGCCTTGCACACCCGGGATCCCACATGGGCGCCGGTTCTAATATCAGCAGCCCTGTTTCCCATCCAGCTCCCTGCATGTGGCCTGGGAAGGCAGTCGAGGACAGCCCAAGTCTTTGGGGCCCTGCACCCAAGTGGGAGAGCTGGAAAAGGCTCCGGACTCCTAGCTTTGGATTGGCTCAGCTCCAGCTGTTGCAGCCGCTAGGGGAGTAAACCATAGGACGGAAGATCTTCCTCTCTGTCTCTCCTCCTCTCTGTATATCTACCTTTCCAATAAAATAAATAAATAAATAAATCTTTTAAAAAGAAAAAAACCCTGCCTTCTACTGCTCCAGGTGTGTAACGGGAGCTGCTGTCACCAAGCTTCAGAAATAAAGATTCCTCTTAATATCCTACACTTTGAAAAAATATATCCTACACTTTGATCCTGTTGATCTCTGTCACACTCCACAACAACCTTATAGATTTGTGCAGGTGAAGAATGACAATTTTTCTATGTGAGCACACAAAACTAAATAAGATTAAACAGCAAGCAAATAAAATATGCAACAAGGGCCTGGTGCACTAGCCTAGCAGTTAAATCCTTGCTTTGAATGTTCTGGGATCCCGCATGGGTGCTGGTTCTAATCCCATTAGACCTGCTTCCCAACCAACTCTCTGCTTGTGGCCTGGGAAAGTAGTCAAGGATGCCCCAAAGCCTTGGGACCATTGTACCCACATGGGAGACCTGGAAGAGACTTCTGGCTCCTAGGTTTGGGTCAGCACAGCTTTAGCCACTGCAGCCCCTTGAGGCATGGATTAACGGATGAAAGATCTTCCTCTCTGTCTCTCCTTCTCTGTATATCTGACTTTGCAATAAAAAAATAAATCTTTAAAAATATGCAATGAGGTTTTCCAAAAATGTTTAGATTTTTCAGTCCTAGGTGATTGAGCTTGAAATGCCGTATGGCTTCGGGGCACCTGCTTAGACATAGATTTGAGTGTCTCGGATGATTGATGACGGGTTCCATCCTTCCCACTGTGACTGTAGAAGCAGCTTCTGTTCATCTATGTGTGCATTGCCCAGGAGAGCTGAGGAACAGCTTTCAGCTGCTTTGATTTCCTCCAGATAGCACTCTTGTCCTCCCACTAGATAACGTGCAGGTAAGGATGTGAGGAGGCATGTAAGGAAAGGTCAGTGCTTAAATATGATGCAGAAACATGCAGCAAATGGCTGCTGAAGAAAGTGAGTGGGACCAAGGGGGACATGGATATTACAATTCATATCATTTGTGTTCTATATGATTTTGCTTTCTGCATCAAGCACACATTGATGAGCCTGTGGGTGCGAGGAGAAGAGGAAGTAGCAAAGGTGAGGACAGAGAGCGCAGTATCTGCTCTGGGCAAGAGCTTAGGAACAGGTGTTCGAGTGCACATGAAATGAAATGGTCTTGAGGTAGAGGACTCAATGGGAGGACAAAGCAGAGCATCCCAAGTGCTCAGTCGATTCAGTCATCTCCATCCTCAATTCCTGCTGAGTTGTTGTTCAGCATTCTGCAAATGTGAAGCTCGCTCCTGTGGTCTGTGTCCATCTCTCCACCTGCACTCTTCTGTGTCCCACAGGCAGTTGCTGCGGTGTGTTCAATTGTGCCCTGCCCTCTTGAGGGGTGGGCAGGAGGGAACCTCAGCAAGATGCATTTCCCGAGTATCTAGGGGTTTTAATGCCTGGGTATTCTCTTTAGTGTTGGCACCCCAGTTTCACTAACGGACTGGAGTGGCCGCGCAGGATCTTATTTCTATCTGGAGACCAGCCTTCACTTGATTCTGTAAGGGTCATGAAGATGGCTGCCTTGGATTGCAATGCTCACCTTCATTCCAGGCCAGTGAGCCTGTGTCACTATAAGAAAATCTTAACAAAGGCAGGCAGTCTAAGCTACCACAGTGCCTAGGAGTTAGCCTCTCTCAGAACTCCCAACCTCATCAGGAAA
Organism: Ochotona princeps; assembly: GCF_030435755.1. Lineage (NCBI taxonomy): Eukaryota > Metazoa > Chordata > Mammalia > Lagomorpha > Ochotonidae > Ochotona > Ochotona princeps. The sequence continues at coordinate 157,015 of NW_026700510.1, read as the reverse complement.
TACAAGACTCTTTCTAGCCGCTATTCTATCAGCAGCACTCAGAGTATGGATCACAAGCCCTTCATCTGACATCAGCTAACAAAATATGCACTCATTTGTTGAAGTACAAACCTACTTTTGCAAAATCCTTGCAGTTTTGTTTGCATTCAAAGTGTCTCCACCGCTGTTTTATCACAGAATGCTTCATTCTGTAATAAAAGTGTATGCACTGTGAAGATTCACTATGGATACATGTGCCCCCAGGATGAAAATTATATGAATGTTGAACAAGACTGCCTGGCAAACAGCCTGTGTGCCTCTGGCCTCCGACCCCTGCTCACACTGAGGAGAGAAGCTTCATTCCGAGCCCGGCACAGTAGCCTATTGGCTAAAGTATTTGCCTTGCTCACGCTGGGATTCTTAAGGGAGCCAGTTCTAATCCTGGCAGCCCTACTTCCCATCCAGTTCCCTGCTTTGCAAAGCAGTCAAAGGTGGCCCAAAGCCTTGGTACCTTGCACCCATGTGGGGGACCTGGAGGCAGCTCCAGACTCCTGGCTTCAGATTACCTCAGCTCTGGTCATTGCAGCCACTTGGGAAGTGAGTCATCAGACAAGATTCTTTTTTCTGTCTCTCCTCCTCTCTGTATATCTGACTTTAAAAATATATATATATTAACAAATAAAGACGCTTCATTCTTCATTTACATCATGGAAACGTTCTCTAAAGGAAAAGTGGAGTAAAGGTTCTACTGGAGATGGCTGGTTCTTGGAGGAGCTGTAGTTTCCTATTCAGCACCTCCTGGGCATGAACACGTGAGAACAGAGCCTGAGGCCTTCCCTTCAGGGAAAGGAGCTGGCCCGGCCTTGGCTGCACGGGCAGGCTTCCTCAGGGGCCGAGAGCCCTCTGGCCTGTCTTGCTCCCTACAGAAGGGAGCCAAGGACCGCAGCTAGAGGGCGTGTGACTCCTCTGAAGCTGGATCATCTAAGAACGGGAGCACAGCCTGCTCTGCTAAAATGCTTTGCTCCAATTTGCTGGCATGGCATGGACAGGACACTGGCCCTAGTGTTATCAACCAAGCAAATATCCCACTAATCCAACTTTTCTCCAACCATGGCTCCTGAGTGTTTGGGGATGCTGTTCTACCTGTTAACCATCACCTGCTTTAATTGCAGACCACAGCAGTTTGTACTTCAGGGAGTGAGTTTCCTCTCACCACATGGTGGTAACATGAGGGTGTTCAGTACTGTTGGGAGGGCATATGGCCTTCCTGCTAGGGTCTGCCTTCCTTTCTGTCTGTGGTGAAGAGCAGATGCCATCTGCCAGGGGCTCAGGGGCCTGTAGGTGTTGGGTTTGTGCAATGAAAAGCAAAACTGCTGCCTGTCCTCTTTCTCAGGGGCTCAAATCAACTTTGCTTATTTACTTGATGTTTTCCTCATGCAAAAACACTTCTGCCTACTGTATGTACATGTACTCTGCCTGATTTTTCTTCTTTCTCCTTTTTTTTTTTTTTTTTGACATATTTTTTCAATGATTCTTTGACTTCTTCCAGGCAAAGGCAAGATCAAAACTGCGGCCACTGCAGCTCTCCCTGACTCCGTTCTTCACTTGTTCCTCAAGGATGTCCCGGCTAGGGAGCACTTGGCAACAGGCCGTGCATTTAAAGCCACTCTGGCCACGTGAGCCTTTCAGGGGTCTTCACCCTGGGCCTCTCCTCCAGAGCTAGAGGCTCTGCTGGGCTAGCAGCCTGGAGACCCGCTTCTTGCTCTTCTGTGTCAAAGCTAGCCACACCGTCGATGATCATATGCCATGTAGGCACAGCACAGCTGGCCTCCTAGGGGAGTTTCCCAGCGTGGGTCAGTTCTTGTACTCTTGCCCTCTTCTTTGGCAGCAGCAAGCCATCCCGTGTGACTCATTTAGTATTTAGCCTGTAAAAAGGGAGTCAATGATACTATGATGGAAAAGTGGAACATTGTAACAGAAAAGAGCTTTATGTGGCTTAAATCCACAGAATAATTTCTAGCTTCTATGGCCCCTAATACTTCTTTTTTTTTTAAAGACTTTATTTTATTGAAAAGTCAGATTTACAGAGGGAAGAAGTAGAGATAAGAGCCTTTGTCTGTTGATTCACTACCCAAGTGGCAACAACAGACAAATCTAAGCCAATCTGAAGCCAGGAACCAGGAGATTCTTCCAGATCTCCCATGCGGGTGCAGCGTCCCAAGGCTTTGAGCCATCCTTGATTGCTTTCCCAGGCCACAAGTAGGGAGCTGGATGGAAAGTGGAGCAGCTGATGGACATGACCTGGTGTCCATATTGGATACCCGGGGATGCCAGGTGCTGGGGTCCATGCAGTGGTTGTGAATGACACAAAGGTGTGAAGAGAACAGCTCCTTTGTTCAGCAACACCCAGAGGAGCTTCCAACTGTTTAGCAAGGCTCAGCGGATGTCTCTCCAACCATCTTGACACAGTCTCACCACCTTTTACATGGACACTTAACCACCCCACAAGGAATTCAATTGAGACAGTGTTGTTTGCATTTAGCCACCAGGCCTTCACGCCGGGCCCCTCTCTCTGTCCTTATGGCTGCCTCTGTTAGTGCTGTGTCCAGCTCAGCTGGTGGCACTCAGGAAGCTGGAGGCTGATCAGCTTGTATGTTTCTAAAAGGCTCAGTGTGACTGCTACAGCCCAGACCACATTGATGAGTCAGAGCTCGCTCAACTGCAGGAGGCAATGGTGTGTTTTCTCTCCTCTTCCTCCACTACTTTTGTTTTCTGGGCCCATTTTCCATTCATGACGGATACCTCTCTATGCAGGCAAGCCGTGTGTGCGTGTTTTTCTCATCTGCTGAATAAAAGGTATTGTATATATATGCCAGATGTAGAATTTCTCTCTTCCAGCACAAGAGCCTGCAATAAACATTGACTGTGAATATGAATATTGAAGCAAAAACTGACAGAGGTAAGTGAGAAGCAGTGATGGAAGCAGTAGAGGGAGATGCCACAGCTCAGTTTCAGCAAAGGAGAGAGCAATCAGACAGGAAGTCAGTGAGGAGCACCAAGCTTCGATCACTGCACCGGCAAATGGACGCACCAGCCCTACAGGACACGCCGCCTAGGAGCTGCTGAACGCACATTCTTCTCAGCTGCCATGGAGCAGTCTACAAATGGGACCACCTGTTAGTTTGGGAATCAGTCTCAAAACTTAAGAAAATTGTCATCATACCAATGTCTTTCCTAACTGCAGTGGAGAGAAAATAGAAATCAGTGCTCTATAGGGTCAGCACTGTGGTATGGTAGGTTAAGCTGAGTTGGTATCCCATATGTGTGCCAGCGTGAGTCCTGGTTGCTCCTCTCCTGAGTCAGCTCCCTTCTAAAGAACATGACAAGGTGTGGGGCATGACCCAAGTGCTTGGGCCCCTCCATGGTATGGGAGAAAATTGCAGCTTCTAGCTCCTATCTCCTAGCTTTGTCCATGGCCCAGTACTGGATGTTTTGGCCATTTGGAAATGAAACAGCAATAGTAAATTCTCTCTCTCTCTCTGTCTCTCTCTCTTCCTTCCTTATTCTCACAATAACTCTGACCTTTTCAATTTTTGTTTTGAATATTGTTTACATAGTTGAGTGGGATGCATGCCCATGTGGACCTCTGATTGGTTTGTGGAGGGTCAAGGTGTGGAGGAATGGGGGAGAAATGGGGGTAGGATAAATGTTTCCATTTTTTCCTATTTCTCCTGTATTGCAGGGTGGTGTGCGGTGGCAGAGAGTGCTGCTTTTGCTGCCAAACCACATCAGCACCGGGAGGTGAGGGCAGTCATTTGATGATGCCTTAAAGGTTGGAGTTTGTGGAGTCCCAACAAGAATATAGGGCACCTGGTTCTTGACGGCCACCTGAGTGCATTTGTGTACAATAGAATCAACCCCTGTGATCCCAACAGGACAAGAACAAGGAGGCCAAAGTCTCCTGTCCCCAAAGCTCTCACAGATGCCTCCACTTGGACAATACCAGCTAACAATAGAAGCTGTGTGAGTTTACAGCTGGGAACAGAGCAGGGGCTGGCAGCTTCCACAAGGCTTTACTCTGCCTAGCCTGCCAATATCTCCAGGACACCATGCAGTAGCACTGCACAGCTGTCTCTCTTCCCTGCCCATCAGGGCCATGTTCAAGTGCAGGGGCTCAGGCAAGGCATGCCGACTACAGGCAGCTGGTGCCACTCCCGTGCTAGGCAGATTAGGCAGGTAAGCTGCTTAGCACCTCTGCATGTCAGGGAGCAGGTAAGTGGATTAGAATCCTCACATGTCCTCTGGTTAGGTGAGGCTACAAGGCAGACTAGGCACACCACAAAAGCTACCATAACATAGTACCACAAGCATAGAATGACACACGTCCATCTGGCAGCCAGAAGCCAAATTACAGGCCAGGATCATGGTCCCTTCTGAGGCTGTGACAGGAGACCTGCTGCAGGGCTCTCCAGCAGCACTGATTGCTGGCCACTCAGCAATTCCCAGGCCATGGACACAGCCTCAGTCTCCACCTTCATAATCACATTAGTCTCCTTTTTCATCTTTTATGAAGAAAAAACATCAGATCTATTTATTTGAAAGATAAAATGAGAGAGAGAGAGAGAGAGAGAGAGAGAGAGGTCTCCCATCTGCTGGTTTACTCCCCCAATGGCCGCACTGGCTGGGCCTGGGATGATTTAAGGCCAGGAGACAGAGGGAGCTGGATCAGAAGGGAAGCAGCTGGACCATGCACCTGTGCCCATATGGGATACCAGCTACCAGCACTGTAAGCAGAAGCTCAGACTGCTCCAACAAGGCGCTGTTCCCTTAGCGTTATCTAACTCCCAAAGGCTATTCAAGCCCTCTAAAATGAATGTCAGATCCAGGGGTAAGACTTATGGTGTTGGGCCCGGCAGCATGGCCTAGCAGTTAAAGTCCTCACCTTGAACACGCCGGGTTCCCATATGGGTGCTGGTTCTAATCCCGGCAGCTCCACTTCCCATCCAGCTCCCTGCTTGTGGCCTGGGAAAACAGTCGAGGATGGCCCAATGCTTTGGGATCCTGCACCCACATGGGAGACCTGGAGGAAGTTACTGGCTCCTGGCTCCAGATTGGCAGAGCACTGGCCGTTGCCATCACTTGGGGAGTGAATCATCGGATGGAAGATCTTCCTCTCCATCTTTCCTCCTCTCTGTATATCTGGCTTTGTAATAAAAAGAAAAATCTTATAAAAAAAAAGACTTATGAGGTCATTCCCCCAGGCCACCATCTCACTGCCCCTTTTTTGTACACACTATGAGTATTGGGAAACATAATTGAATAGTGTTAAATTCTGAGACACCACACACCTCAGTGAGAAGGGAACCTTGCCAAACTTGCTCTCAGGAAGGTCACTGTTGGTCTCTAACCAGATGACCAGCCCAATCACACTTTCCAGTGGGCAGCACAGGAACTATCCAGCTATTTCCTAATTAGAGACCACCAGTGGGGAAGATTTCTCCAGAGAAACGCCTGCCCAGTTGAGCAACGCATGAGGTCTCAGGGAACTCCTCTAAACCCATGACACTCAACACGCTCCCTGAAGCTCCCACTCAGGAACACCCCATCTGCTTTCCTTTCCTTCTTTTCACAATCACTTGTTGAAAAACTTCTCTAGAATCTATCTCTAATTTTTATTTCTATAAATAATTAAGGAATGAGCCCACAGATTTCACTAAGCACACTCCCTCCTGGGCGTGCCCTCCAACCAATTGAGTTGTGCAGAACGGCAGCAGAGGGGAGAATGCTGCCATGGGCTCTGGGCACCCCATCAGCCCCTAAGGGACTCGGGGGGGGGCAGGGCTACTCTTCTCTCCCAGTATGACTGAATAGCAGTGACAGCTCAGACAACACGATTCTTCCTTTCCTTCTGTCACCTCCAAAGACAAAGCACCAAATGCAGGGACCAACACCAGATCTAAACCCTTGAGAGGCCCAGTCGGCCAGTGTGCACTCTGGGAAGAGGCTCTGCAGTGCATTCCCAGCAAGTACAGCTTCTTCAACTCCCCAAGACCACCAACTAGGGTCAGCCAGGAGCCTAGAAAAATCAGCATCGTAGAAGCCAGTGAACCTCTAGAGCCTTTCTAACAAGTTAGATCAGTTTTAACTATGCTTCATTAACCTTACTTCATTAAAAACACAGTTGTTTTCAGATCCTATTAACACATAAACCACTCACTAAGGTGGGATGTAGGTCACCACACTCAGCAGGACATGATTTTGACAAGCAGTTCCATTCATGAGTATTCATGCTTACATGGTACTTACAAGAATGTCAGATACAATGACAAATACAATCTAAACAACCTACAAATCTACAACCACCCCATGTCTCTCTCTCTCATGCTCACTCTCACTCTTTCCCCTTGATCCCTTGCAGCAAAAGCATAGATGCTGCAGCCACACATAGGCTAGTAGATGAGCAATTTCAAGTATCCACCAGTTTGTTTTGGATTCCCATCCTCAACTTGACCACTGAGTGAATTCCACTGTGATTTCTCAATCAGACTGATTTCCGAGGTAACAGGCAACCTAGGCAGGTCTCTTCATTGTGGGAAAAGGGGACATGGATAAGCAAAAGGGGATCCAGGTCCCATGTGAATGAGCAGGAAACAGGGGCGTGGGGCCTAATGGATGGGGAGTGGAGGGAAAGAAGGACAGAGAGCAGTGAGAAGCTGAGAGCAGAGAGAAGCTGAGAGCAGAGACAGCAGGCCACATGTCTCAGATGCAGTCATGGCAACAGGCACCACCAGTGACTTCCATGGTGGCCTGGGGAGCCATTTACACTGGGAGAGTCTCAGTGTCATGAATATATTCCAAGGACAGTCACCTTTTATTACAGGCAAGAACTGTTCTCAGCAAGCCCCGATCTCAACTGCTCCACTAGCTGCCCTGGGTGCCATTGAGAGCAGAGATTTCTCCATTAGGCTTGCTTGAACCTGTTCTTTTTTTTCGTATTCATAGAAAGGGCAATATGCTAAATGTGTAACAATATCTGCTTTATTATTTTTAAGTTTCATTTCTTTTATATTTGAAAGTAAGATAAAAGAGAGGAGGACAGACAGCAGGATCCTCTGTCTGCTAACTCATTCCCCAGTGGTTACAATGGCTGGAGCGGAAACAATCCCCAGGCAGCAGCCAAGAGCCTTTCCCAGGTCTCCCATATAGGTGCAGCGTCCCAAGGCCCTCAGCCATCCTCCACGGCCTTCCCAGGCCATAAGCAGGGAGCTGGACAAAAGCAGGACTGCAGGAATTATAACCGTATGGGATCCGGGCATGTAAAGGCAAGGAACCCAGCTACTACAGTACACTGCGGCACTCATCTGCTTACACTCAATTGTCTTCACAATGGTTTTTAAAACATATGTAACAGAAAGAATATTCTCATTAAGCCATCATGCTCACTTCTTGCAAGCTCGGGTTGTCAGCATGGTGACATTTTAGGAAGCTCTCCAGTGTGAACTCAGACTTGGATTCTGGCCAGGTGGGGCCATATTTGTGTGGCAACAGAGCTAAGAGAAAATGGGAAACTCATAATACAGTGGTTCCTGAAAACCATGGAGAGGTCAAACCATGAAAATTCTATTTCCTTTCTTCCTCTAATTGTATAAAATACCCTCAGCTGGTGGGAGGTGTGGCTATGGAGCCCCAAACCTGGTCCTCTCACACACACACAGCAGGCCCAACATTGACCCTGCGGTGAGGAAAGAAAGTAGTGTTTGCTTGAAAAGTGTCTGGCAAGGGACCAAGTGTCTATGGTAAATTCCTGGGCTCCCTTTGGAGTCAGCGGTGGGAGTTCTTACAGGTAAACTTGGGGCTGAGAGGTGTGTGAAAAGAGTTAAAGTCTTTGTACATAAGCCTGTCTTCAGCTGAGGCTGCCCAGAGTCTGACCCAAAGTTAATTCTCATGCTTGCAGCTGGTTGCTAGGAAACTCCAAGGAAGACAATGAGGCATGCGTGTGCAGACACAGTGAAGCCAAGCACGGCATTGTGCGTGCCAGTGTCTCAAAGCTCTTGTCTTCAGGAAAAATTGTCAGCACATGGGCACAGGTAGCTATCTCAGAGTCATGACCTGGGAGTAGGGCTGCCTGGAACCTGTGGCTGTGCATGTAGGCGAACGGGGTCAAAAACCACACCAAACACCACTATGCGTATAGCAGGTTGCTCTTACTGAGATCATGTGCATGTTTGATGCATTAAGCTGTTGTGTGATGTTCTCCACACCAAAGACAGTCATTAACTTAGCCTGAGGACGTGACTAAGCTGTAGCAACTGATCAAGAAATATGATACACTGGGGTTGCTCTTTGCTTTGTGCTTCACAAAGCCATGAGTGCGCTTGTCTCCACTTGATCACATTCTGTTGTCTCCTTCTCTCAGTGCTCATCTCCCAGTCCTCTTTACATATTCACTGACATGCAACCCATCAGCTCGTGTCCACGTTCCTGGGTGATCAGTGCTCATAACTTCCTTGGACTGATCGGTGATACTGTGTGCCTTACAGACTTTGTGAAGGCCAATTAACTTGAGTTCACTAGGCATCACATACAGGTGGCAATTACAGTCTGCCTGGACCTAGAATTCTCCTGCACAAAACACAGCAGGAAAACACTGGGCACCACGGTGTCTATTTTTACAGAAGAAATGACACCTGTTGACATTCTGTTGATTAGAATTTTGCCGTACTGGGACCAGAATGGCTCCACAGGCTAATCCTCTGCCTAAATAGCACCAGCAGCATATGTAGGTGTGAGTTTGTGTCCTGGCTGCTCCACTTCTGATCCAGCTCCCTGTGGCCTGGAGAAGCCTGTCTGTGGCCTGGAGAAGCAGTGGAAGATGATTCAGGTGTTAGGGCCCTGGATAGGCTCCTGGCTCCTGGCTTCAGATCAGCTCAGTTCTAGCTGTTGTGGCCATTTGGGGAGTCCTTCAGCACATGAAGGATCTCTCTCTCTTTATCTCATTCTTTCAGTAAAACTGCTCTGTGGATCTTGTGCTTTCTCAGTAAATCTGCTTTCAACTGGTCCTTTCAAATAGTTCTTTGAAATAGTCCAGTAGTCATGTAGCACAGAGAAGGCTTGCTCAGAATTCCTTTCTCCCTCTTACCTCTTCCAATGCAGAAAGCACACGTGGGGCTGAAGGAGCTGAGTGCATCAGTGGACAAGGGAGCTATTCACAAGCGAGAACACCTGGGCTTGTGTCTAACCTTGGAACACCAAGAGGCAGACTGAAATCCACAGTGCTTTCTCTCCTTTGTGCCTCCCGCGGGTTAAAAATAACAGAAGAGAGTGTCCCTGGCCTCAAATCTATCGCTTCTTATGCTTTCCTTGAGTGTAAATAAACCAAAATAAATCAAGACACTGTGTTAATGTCTTCTCTCTTCTTTCCTTCTTTTCTTAACATGAGAATAATTATTCTAACAATTGCTAGCTTCACATAAGACAAGAATTGATTTAAGCCTTTGTGTTATCTGCATTCTGCTGGGGCAAAAAATTCTGTATTCTCAAAGTCTGTCATCCTGAAAGTGGATTTGGCCACAGGGTAGTGTAATAAAATAATTTCTCCATTAAGCTTCTTCTTGTGTGTTTGATTAATCCTGACATGAAGGCCATGTGTTTCCCTTTCTGAGAAGAGCTGCCTGTGCCCAGTGCTTTCGTGTCCAAAGTCTCCCACCAGGTCCTACTGCATGGCCAAGCTCAGCAACAGCCATTGCAGCCAAGTGGGGAGGAACCTAGTGGGTGGGAGATCTTTTTGTTTCTGCTCTCTGTAAATCTGCTTTTCCAATACAAACAAGTACAATCTCACACAAAAATAGCACTTGTTGCTTTAACAGAATATTAATGAACAAAACTAGGTGTCCCATCCAGCAGGACAGTCAACGGGGTTGCAGTCACCTAGGAGAGAATGAAGGGACAAGAGACACGAAGAATGGACAGCAAGACAGTAGGTCTGATCAAGCTGTCAGTTTATTGATTTCAACTGAGGGTTTTTATATTCTTCAGTAACTAAGGCTCAGGGAGGGAAGGAGAAACTGGGACGCAGGCCATGGTCTCAAGACCGATTGTTCTTGAGCAGCCACCATATCAACAATAGTAACCAACATATCGACAATAGCGTAGGTAATCAGTAACAAGATATCGGTAAGTACAGCATCAATCACATTCTGAAACAGTTGCTAGAAACAATTGAAGCTAAGCATGTGATTAGCTTCATAACTTCTTTCCCAAGCATCTAGCCAACTGGGGGTTTTCCACTGTCCCATAGGTCTATATTCAAAATGGCTTCAGTGTAGCTATAGTACATGGCTCCTGACAACTAGGTTCTAATTCTGAGTCAGTGTACTTTTGATATTAAATTTTAGACAAAGTTATAAACAACATTTTAAGAATTACGGTCTATTTTCTCACTCAAATTCTCAGATATATTCCCCTAAAACCTTGTATTACTAGCTCAAACCTTCTGCAACTCACTTGAATGTTTTAGCAGTTTTGTCTTATCTTTCCCTTAAATAGTTATTCTCTTGTATGACATTTTTGCAAGCAATGCTTTACTTGATCAAAAAGTCCTCTTTCTCAGATTTAGTTTTATATTTGCTATTGGAAAGGCAGATTACAGTGAGAAGGAAAGACAAAGATCCTTCATCCACTGGTTAACTCCTCAGGTGGCTGCAATGACTGGTGCTGAGCTGATCTGAAATCAGGAATCAGGAGCCTCTTCCAGGTCTCCCACATGGGTGCAGGGTCCCAGACTCTGGGCCAACCTCTCCAGCTTTCCCAGAAAAGAAGCTAGGAGCTGGAGGGGAAGAGGAGGAGACAGGACATAAACCAGATGTCATGTGGGATCCTGGAACATGAAGGTGGAGGATTAGCCAATTAAGACAACAGGCCAAGTCCCCAAAATTCTTTTTCATAACATTTCTCATGAGGAACACATTCTCTTGCTTGTGACTCAGCTTTCATTTGCTGATTTCTTCAATTACATTGTGAAATTTAATCCTTTAAACTTCCCCAAATTAAGAATAAATAATCTGGAAAATGGTGTGGTGCCCTATTACCTTGAACGCAGGTGTCCTCACCTTGAACGCTGCCCTGCTTCCAAACCAGGTCCCTGCTTGTGGCCTGGGAAAGCAGTCTAAGACAGCCCAAAGCCTTGGGACCCTGCACCCATGTGGAAGACCAGAAGAAGCTCCTGTCTCCTGGCTTCTGATCGGATCAGCTAGGCATTGGCCATTATGATCACTTGAGGAGAGAATTAATGGAGGAAGATCTTCCTGTCTGTCTCTCTTCCTCTTGCATATTTTATTGTGCAATAAAAATGAATCTTTAAAAAGGTTAGCACTAAGACTAAATTTTCTTCATTAAAAACATTAAATTTGAAGCTTATTCATTTAAACCTGTGTTAAACTATGTTTCCTATGTGGGCAATTTGTGAAAACATACTTGGTAACAAACTCAGAATCCTTAGCATTTGAAATGTTAAAATGATCTAAGAATACATTTAGAAGCGTGGAACTCATCTGCCTTTAATCCCAATTTATCCCTAGTAATGATACCTTAATGATTTAAGATGCTATGATATTATAACATCTCTTCATTTGAATCAAGCTCAAAATTAGATTCATATGAACCCAAAATTACTTTCAACTCCAACTTTTGACTCTGAGTTGTGGTTTCATCGCTGCACTCTAGCAGCTCACAGCATGACCTGGGTAACTCCAGGAGATAACCAAGCTCCCTTCTGCCCCTCAGGGCAAGTCTGCCAAACAAGCTGAAACTGGGCTCCTGCCAGTGCTGACCACTGTGCCAAGGGTTCCACTGTGCTCCTAGGGCTGCCTTAGTCCACGGGGGAATGTCATTTCCAACTGAACAAACAATCCACTGGACCAACAGCATTTACTCTCCCCGCTCATCCCCCAGACATCCTCAGCAACGCTCGGGTCCTAGTGGGAGGTGGTGATAAAAACCATTGTCCCATTTTCCAGCCAACGCACCAGAAAATGTTATGGGATTCATGGACTGAAAGACCAGACACTAAGGTCTTTCACAGAAAAAACTACTATTCTTGCTGTGCCACATGAGGCTCAGTCACATGCATATCCAAAAAGATTGAGTCCCATACAGGGGCATCTCCTTATTTGTCATTTTGTCTAATTTGCAAACCAGCAGATATTTCAGTCCCACAGGGATGAGCCCACATCCCCCACAGAATCTGCTCCCGGACCCGGTGCTCTCATGGCTAGTTAGTGTCACGGTGCAGCCTTCTGTGGCCCACCTCTTGCCTGATACTCACTGGTGGTACTGTGGCGAGCCCTGCCAGGCAGGACCCAGCCCTAGCTTTCCTTTGACCAGAGGGTGATGGTCAATACTAACTAGCTCAGCTCGGGTCTCCCACATGGCTGGATGCACTGATGTGACCAAGTGGACTGGCCACTTGCTTTCTTTGGCCTTCTGTGTGTAACAAAAAGAACCAGAACTAATTTCGGTTGATGTAAAATGTTAATTGACATAAATGTTCTTTTATCTGCCAGTCAATTAAAACAGAGCTCTTAAGAAATCGCTGCCAAGGAGACACAGCAGTTTCTAATTTCTAGTTTCCCTTCTCCAAAGCACCTGGTCTCAGCCCCTCCCTTACCTGCCTGTGCAGCAGCCTAGTTGGTGCAAGTCCCCCAGGAGTCATTCCTCACCTGTAACAAACTCCCTCAGTGATCCTCCCTCCCACACATCTTTTCAAATTTAAATCTAAATTTTCATATATTGCTTAAAGTTATGTCTTACTCTCATTAACTTACATATTAGTGAAAATTTATAAAGCGATTTTGGGATTTTATATGCACAAAATTTATTACAATATGTTTTTTAAAAGGTCCTTGCCTTTTACTTATTCTAAGAAGCCAAAAAAAACCACATAAATTTATAATTGGAAATATTGATTCTTTTTACATTTCCCCCAGTTTGTTTCAGAAAAATTTATCTAATTTACTCCAGAAACTAAAATATTAGGCTATTGTGATTATTATCTAAAGTCATACGCTTGCCAAAGAGCAACATTTGAAACTTCACTGTACTTACACATAGGAGGTGAGGGGCATTCCGCTATACGTTCACATACATAGTTTGTTCTTGTCTCCAAGTTATGCCTTTATGACTTAAGTATACAGCTTTTTTGACATGAAATCTCAGAAAAAAACAATACTAATGACTCTGAACATACCTTTAGTTTTACTTTTATCAAGAAATGCAAAACAACTTATCAGAGGTTTCTATATGTCAAATGGTTGTAAACCTAGCTGCCTGAGACATTGTAACTCGGAAACCTGCTATCACTGCCTTAGAATTACCTCTTACTCTTCATAATCCTGGTTAGCTCTAGCTGTTCTTGGCTGGGATCTGCAGCAGAAAAACATTCCTTGAGCACTCCATTCACTGGACTAACTGCAGACTTGGGAAAGGGGTTGAGCCTTTTCCCTGTATAGTTACATTGCTGGGATTCTTGCTCCCCGCTGTCACTTGCAGCAGGTTCCTCTTTAGCAAACTATAAAAGATTTTAAAGTCAGGGGTAGCCCCAGGGCCTCCTCATTCTTCATGGTGTAACTCACATGTAAGTTACACAATGACATCTGTAGGGTGAGAGGCTGCTGAGGCAGCACTAGAGGAAAAGGGAGCATCCTGCTCAAATCCCAGGGGAGCTGCAGCTCTCCAGAGAAAACCCAAAATGTAAGAAAACACCGTTTGGAATACTCCCAAGGGGGGAAATAGAGGTGTGGGCACAAAACAGCTTGAAGCAGAGAGAGAGCAAACCAGTGGGGACACTGGATTCCCAGCTCTGGGCTCCCCCGCCCCCACTGTCTACCCTGCAGGGTCACCACTGGTCACAAATAAACTCAGGTGCTCTTTTGCATGATTGCACCCTGTGTTGGACTTTCCTGCTCTCTCCAACCAGGAAGCAGCACAGTGGTGCCTGAACACAGGGTTTAGATTCTTCCTCTTTCTGCTTTCCTCCCCACAGTCAGTATGCCTTGTAGGAATGTGCTCTGGGTGAGGGCAGTGCCCCTCGATCATCCAACCCCCTCTCTTGGCTTGTGGTCTGGGAGGCCATCAGCAGGCTTATTGCCATGGCACAACTCCCTGCAACTGGACAAGTCTCCTTTCTCTTCTTCCCCATGGTGAGGAGCTTGGGTATTGTCAAGGACCTGGGATGGGGGCTCCCCCTTGAGACAGCCACCTCCTGTCTTTTGTCAAAGGAGAGACTGAGTATCTTCTGACACTGGTGGAATTGCTGACAGGGTCTGACAGAGTGATTTGCATTCATTTCCTGCTCACCTGATTCTCCCTGAGCCTCTGGGCCAGGAAGTGGGCGGTGCCTCACTTAAGGAACCCTCTGTGGAATGGCTCTTTCTGCCTCAGGAACTCCCCTACTATGCCACTGCTTCCACTGGTGAGTGTGAGAGCTTGGACTGGAGTGGACTGGCTGCAAGATCTGTCAGCTGACAAGTATGCTGGGTTTGGGGCAGGGCTGGGCAGGGCTGGGCAGGGCTGAGCTACTATACCAGCTGGTGCACACAAGAACCAAAACAGGTGCAGGCCAGATGGAATTTACTGTAAGGCTCACTGGCAAAAGGTAAGACTAGGTGCAGTCACATTAGGTTGAACCAGAGTATCTGCTTAAAGGCAAGGTCTGGAGCTGGTAGGAGAACTGCGGTCACTCTCCTGCTAGGCTGCAGCTCTCACTCATGAGCATGAGAACCAGGGCTGGCATTGCACCAGGCTGAACAACATGTAGCATATATGTGGGCCTGGTGTGGGGGCGGGGTGGACTGAATGGAGGTACAATACCATGGGTGTGTGTAAGAGCTGGGTGGGATATGGAATGGACCTGACTAGACCACAACACACACCAGCACACCAAAAACTGGGGCTGTGGTGGGCCTTGTGGGAACTATTAGGAGTTGCCCCAACTAGGTTTTAGCACCCACTGGTGTTTGTGATGATGGGATCTGTTATAGGTTGGGTTGGGCTTGCCCAAAGCACCCATTAGTTCACGTGAGATTCTGGGGTCCATGCAGTAGGTGTGGACGACATGAAGGTGTGAAGAGAACATCTCCCCTGTTTGGCAGCACCCAGGGGAGTTTCCAGGTGTTCAGGGCCAGGCTGATTTCTCTCTGACCACCTTGATGTGGTTTCACCTCCTGTTTGCATGGACACTCAAGCACCCCACTAAGAATTCTGTAATCTATTGAGCCATTGCTGTTGGCCCCTCTGAGATGATTTTGTAATCTATGTGAGCTTGAGAGTTAATGTCGCTGATAATGTCTTGGTGAATGTATCTTGGACAATTTACACACAAGCACAGTTAAGCCCATGCCATTTCTGGACACCTTTTTGGGTACTTAACCATTGCCTCAGAATCTGGCCCAGACATGTAGCACACCTTCTGGGAAAGGGCATGATAAATGTCCTAAATGTTAATGCAAGTGATGGGAGTAAGAGCTGTAAATGCTATGGCAATAAATATAGTTACTGTTATCTCAATGGCTATCCTGTCTTTGCAATTTCTTTGGGACATAGAAATGTAACTGTTCTGGCCACATTTATAATTTTTAGCTAAAGGAATTAAGGATGTTTTTATTAAAGAAATATGCTTTTAATTATTGTTTCATTGTTTATAGGGTTGTAGAGCCTATAGTTATTCTGGGACTTCAACATTTGAAACCCTTGTCTTGGATTTTGATGTTTTTTCCTTGTGACATGTATTTCCAGTTAAATGATGGGTAAATTGTAGAAATAGAAATGTAGTAGGAATGTCTTACTGATTAGCAGGTAATCGCATGTACCTTGGCCTTGGAGTCCTGGCTGTCGCTCCATGGCTGCTACTGAAGAATGAATAATGGCTTGCTTTGAAGAATATGAATACAGTACTTTGCAGAATTGTCTTAGGGGCACCTGCTTAGCCCTGAAGTACAGACAGAATGACCAAATGTCCATACATGACCCCTTAGTCTTGAAGTAAAAATATAATAATTACTTGTTTGTGAAGAAGCTTGTGAGGTGTCTGAATAAATAAAAAGGACAGCTTCTTCTTGAGCTGTTGCAAGAAGGCACCAAGTGACAGTGTCTGTGTCTTTCTTTATCACCAACTCCACGCACACTTCCCCAGCTCTGAACTCAGCTGGGGCTGGAATCTGGCAGTGAAAGGTTCAGCTGGTGGCAGATCTGACTAGGCAGCTGGCTGGCAAGTGCAGTGGCTGATGTATGTGACAGGCTCAAACTGCTCCTGCACTGGCTGGTGCACACAAGAGCCAAGTCTGAAGTCATCCTAAGCAGGGTTTCTTGGAGGACTCCCCAACTAGACTGCTGAACTCAAACTCTGGCCTCAGGGAAAACCACAAGCTCTGTGCTCCCACTTGGAGTGCACGTGTTGGATCTGGGCCTCCTCAATTCCTCTTGTCAGAGCAGGGGGAAAGCACACGAGGGCCATGGCAGCCAGCTCATCCAGGCCAGCAGAGGATGGTGAGTGTCTCGTCAGAGGATGGAAAGCAGAAGAGTTTGGACAACTGTCCTGGCCAAACATTGCAGCAAGTGTCTGGGACTGTGGAGACAGTCATGTGGACATTGTCACCATCAAACCTTGAAAAGATTCTCTCAACTCTGGAGCTGTTGTACAAGAACTGGCGCTAAGGCAGCAAGATGGCACTGGGCCCGATGGACTGCAGTTCAGCTCAGGAGTGTTTTTATGCTGCAGGGGGCAGTAAGCAGATGTGGTTGTGGCTTCAGCTCTGCAGGTGGCAAATTTTCAAGAATCCTGGTGAGTGTTAGAGCTCAGTGGTCACACGTGAGTCGCCAGGCTGGTAAGTGCCACAGTTCTTCAGGTGTCCTGTCGTCCCTGGGTCAGTGTTGCAGTCTATAGCCAGTGACAACCAGTGGCCATCCCTGCTTTGAGCTACAGCAATCCTATCCTGCTGCCATCACTGTCACCTCCCAGCATTTACAGGCTTCCCCAAGGAATCCCCAGGAGTCAGGTGTGAACAGGAACATTTATTTGATCATGCCTGGGTCTGCAATGAAGATGAAGATCTCGAGCTTCCATTTTTAGGGTTTTTATAAAAAAAAAAATCCAGCCAATCAGACGGTTAGTATTTGGCTCCTCTACTTGCATGGTATCTTATCTTCAGGACAAACTATTGGTTAGTTCCAAGGTAGGTGGTGGGCTGCCTATCAAGGTGACTTGGCAAGTGTCACATAGGTTAAATGTTCCCAATGGGGTGTGTTAGCAAATGTCCCATAAGTTGTCAGGCCTGAGGTTCACACAATTTCGTAGTACAGCAAGTGAAGCAGAAGTTACAGAAGCAGAAATATAGCAGTTAGCAATGAGCAGTAGTCAAATGGTTACGATTTTGGTCTTTAAGTTCCTCAAGGGGGTGAAATCTGCAATGTTGCAGACTATCAAAGACTCTCCAGTAACACCTCCAGGACATGCTCCCCCACATTGGGGTCTTTAAGGCATCATCGAATGACTGTCCTCCACCCCCAGACAGTAAGGTAGTATGACAGCCAGGGACAACCCTGCCTCCTATCTCACCTTGCCAGGAAGACACAGGAGACAAGGAAAAACATTGAAACATTTATCAAATACTCCCACCATCCTCCATACCTCGACCCTCCCTTCCCTGATCTGAGGCTCTAGTGGGCATGCATCCCTCTTAACTATGGAAACAAAATTTTAATATAAAATACATTTTAAAAAAGGCAGGTATTAAAGGCATAAAGGAGGAGTAAGGGAACTCTTACAGTTTTGAAGGGACCAAAAACAGTACAGGGCCAACTTTTTATGCCATTAATAGAGGAGCCCAGCCAGATTTTCTGGTTTGGATTTTGACTGAGTTTTTATATGTAATAATACTTCCTAAATGGCAACAATGACCATATCTGTCCAGGCCAAAGGCAACTCTCACCACAGCACACTGCCAAAATTCTATTTTGCTGCTTCTATTGCTGGTCATCTCTTCCTGACTGATTTACTAATCAAAGCCTGTCCTAGGAATGGATCTGCAGGGGAGTATTCTACAAGTCAGGGATTGAGAGTCTTGTGCTTTCCACAACTGTGGACACACACTCACGGCCTCAACAGGCTTCCTCTGTGGGTGACAGGAAACCACTGTGCTCTGTCCCAAGCAAGGTTCCACCTTCTAAGAATACTGCCAATCCAACACGGCTGCACCCTCACCTGCCTTACAGTACACATGAGTCCCATTCGAATGGTGACTAGAATGAGGGGGATTCATGTTAACAGGTGGTGAATGCTATGGAGCAAATGAAGCAAAGTGATGACCTGGGGCTCTGGCTTCAGAGCAGACTGGCTGAGAAGGTGATGCTGTAGGCAGATCCTGAGGGAAGGCTGCAAATCTCCATGGGGTCCAGGCAGACACTCTGTAGGAGAGTGGGCCTGCTGGGGTGAGGCATGGGACACAGAACAACCAGAGAATACAGGGGCCATTTCCTGTGGGGTCAGGAGCTCTGTTGCATCTGGTTCCAGTGCTGAATGAGAGTCTCTGAGCAGCAGCTTGCTGGTTGGTACCCAATATTATTGGAATCTTGGGGAAAGGCAGATGTGCGGACCCTATCCATCCATGCTGCTGAGGGTAGCCCTGCCTGCTGCACTGAGAGTGAACTGTCCCTGACCTGAGAGATGGAGTCCACTAATACGTGGTCTGGGACATGAACTGGCCCTAGCAAGCACAGGGTTCACCTGAGACTGAGAGCCTGTGGGAGAGGAAAGGACACTGAGGCCTGTGAAGCCTTTTAGGAACTGTGGCCCACCCTGACTGGGATGGTGGTGACACAAGTCATAAAAAGAAGAGGATGGGGGCCCGGCGGCGTGGCCTAGTGGCTAAAGTCCTCGCCTTCAACGCGCCGGGATCCCATATGGGCCCCGGTTCTAGTCCCGGCAGCTCCAGTTCCCATCCAGCTCCCTGCTTGTGGCCTGGGAAAGCAGTGGAGGACGGCCCAATGCATTGGGACCCTGCACCCGTGTGGGAGACCTGGAGGAGGTTCCAGGTTCCTGGCTTCGGCTCGGCATGCACCGGCCCATTGCGGCTCACTTGGGGAGTGAATCATCGGACAGAAGATCTTCCTCTCTATCTCTCCTCCTCTCTGTATATCTGACTTTGTAGTAAAAATAAATCTTTAAAAAAAAAAAAAGAAGAAGAAGAAGAAGAGGATGCAGTGTAAGGCGAAAGAGCAGAATCCTGAGTCCCACAGGACCAGCACACCAAGTTTTCACCACAGCCCAGGGCTGGAAGGCTTGCTAAATGGCCCTAGAGTGTGAGTGCTTCAGTAACAGGTTCACCATGCTTCTCTCCCCTTGCCTGCAAACCCTTTGCAAAGCTGCCCTACAGCTGAGCCCTGCCAGAAACAAAGCATTGCAGCCAAAATCAGTGCCAAAGTCAGCTGTCTGCTGACTAAATGGAGCGGCCACTACAGCGTGGATATTTCCCTGGAACATCGGTCCCAGCTGCACCTATGGATGTGCAGGCTCATGTGAGCTGGATTCGCCCTGGGGCTTGGTTATGGACAGGGAAGGGCTCCCTTTACCTGTGTCCCACTTAGATGTCTCACTGGGCTTTGCACATCAGCTCAGGTGCCAGGCACCTCTGCACACTGCATGGGAGCCTCTCCAAGATGCTCCCTCTTCACCCCTACTCCATTCATGCCTTCTCGCCAAAATGACATCCTTCAAATGGAAAATGAAGGCACTACACAGAACCAAGTTCCTGTAGATTCACCACAGGTCTCCCCAGGAGCCATCAAGGTAAAGGATTTGACCATCAGGGTCTGATCCTGCTCAGTCCCAGTCCCCACAGCACATGAATTTTATGGGTATATTTGGCCAATGCCAGATTCAATCATCTAGTTTACTCATCTCAAATCTTCAAAATTTTATAATTTTTAAAAAATAATTATTTTTTTCTTGTTTGAAAGGCAGAATGTCATGGACAGGGTAAGAAACAGAAAAAGATTGTTCCATGGTTGTAACAAACCAGGAGTGTGTATCACTACGCTGATTTTTCGGTGTGGGTGGCAGGGGCCCAAGAACTTGAAATATGTCCATGGTCCTTACCAGGCACATTAGCCTATAGGTGACCCAACGCACAGTACCTGGGACCCAGAACTGGCACTTGGATGTGGGGTGCTAACACTGCAATTGCAACTTAACTTACTGCACCACAATCTAGGCCTCTCCTTGTAACTTCCTCATTTAAGGTTTACTTGTTAAAAAGGTATAATCATAGAGGGAAGAGATACAGAAAGAGATCTTCCATCTGCCAGTTCACACCTTCAGGAGACACAGTGGCTGGAAGTCAGTAGCCAGGAGCTTCAGCCAGGACTCCCATGTTGGGGCAAGAGTCCAAGCACGTGTGCCATCTTCTCATGCTGTCCCAGGCTCATTATTAGCAAGAATCCAGCTCAGACTAGGGCAGCTGGGACTGGAACTGCACCCCTATCGGATGCCAGTGTTCCAGGCAAGTGGCTTTGCCTGCTACACCCATTGTAGCTTCTTTCAGCTGACCCACTTAACTTCTGTAGGCATGATATGCTTAGGCAGTGTCCAAGATGTTCTGTCTTTGTCTACCACTGTGGAGTCATTATCCACCTGCTGTCATGCCAGCCACTTCCCAACACAAATAATCCCCTTAGTTTGCATATAGTTATGGACCCAGCATGATGGTTGGATTAGTTCATACTTCCCCTTGCAAGAGCTGCGATCCCATATGGCTCCCTGCATGTGACCTGGTAAAGCAGTGGAGCATGCCCCAAAAGTCTTGGGACCCATCACCCAAAAGAAGCTACTTGATCCTTTGAACCAATTCAGCTCCAGCCATGCAGACACTGGGAGAGTGAACTAGCAGATGGAAAATCTTTGTCTCTATCTTTCCTTCTGTCTGTAAATCTGCTCAGATTCTCATGCGAATGAGGATGTTCTCTTTCCCTAAAACCCTGCACGAATTCTCTCATGCCTAAAGCCTGAAACAAATCTAAAACCAGTCTCTCTCTCTGCTCTGTCCCTTCCTGAAACATAAGCATAGAACCTGCAGCCACATGTAGACTTGAAGAGGAGCAAGTGCAAGCACCCACCTGGTTGTTTCTGGGTTGCAATCCTCAGCCTGACCACTGAGTCAACTTCCACTGTGATTTCTCACTGGACTGGTGACCGAGTTAACAGGCCAAATATGACCAAATTCTACAGACGCTTTTTAAACTATAAAACTCATTTCTAACATTCCCATCACTTCCTTGGAATGACCTCTTACTCTTCAAAATCCTGGTTAGTGTTAGGGGGTGTAAGCAAGATCACTCCAGACATGTGTAAGGTTCATTAAGGAGTCTTTACTAACCAAGCTTGGTGATAAAAGACCATACTAGAAAAAGCAAATCACAAGTCCATATGGCAATCCAATCAATCATAATCCAACCAAACATAATCCCAAAAGGAGCAAATTGTCATTACCCGTAAGTCCATCCAATAAGCTGAAGACCTATGTCTCAGCTTCCCCAACAATATAAGTTATCCTAAGAGATATACAACAAATATCCTGGGCACACTTACAAAGCTGCAGACACTCACCCTTCCCTGGCTTCTCTGGCCACATTCCATCACCATTAGGCCTCACCTCTGCTGGAACTCCTGATAGTACACAAACCAGAAACAATATTACCATATCCATTGTCTCATGTAAGCAGTACACAAGGACCATGATTGTTCTGACCAACAGAGCCAGTAACATGGACAGGGAGAAGGTCTGGTGATGAAGCATCGACGGGAGACCAGTGATGGTAGAAGTCTGCGCAGTCTCGTTTTATTGCTGCTTCACCTCTCCTTATATACTCTTCCCCCACGTCCGAATTTAGCAGAATATTGCGTACAGATCAATCCAATTACTCCAAACGTTTTTAGTCGCAAGCCCAGTTTCTGTTTCTACCCAGCTCTACGAGTGCTAATCAACTCCTTAGCTCACTGTCAATGGGTGCTGGCTATCACTGGCTGCACCCCATATCAGCCCTAGCAGTTCTTGGCTGGGATCTGCAGATCATTCCTTGAGCACTCCATTCACTAGACTAACTGCAGACTTGGGAAAGGAGTTGAGCCTTTTCTCCAGTAAAGGAAATAACAGCCTCATTTCAGACTCGGCTGCACTCTGGTCATTTCAGTTACATTCCTGGAATTCTTGCTCCCCGCTGTCACTTGCAGCAGGTTCCTCTTTAGCAAGCTACAAAAGACTTTAAAGTCAGGGGTAGCCCCAGGGCCTCCTCATTCTTCATGGTGTAACTCACATGTAAGTTACACAATGACATCTGTAGGGTGAGAGGCTGCTGAGGCAGCACTAGAGGAAAAGGGAGCATCCTGCTCAAATCCCAGGGGAGCTGCAGCTTTCCAGAGAAAACCCAAAATGTAAGAAAACACCGTTTGGAATACTCCCAAGGGGGGAAATAGAGGTGTGGGCACAAAACAGCTTGAAGCAGAGAGAGAGCAAACCAGTGGGGACACTGGATTCCCAGCTCTGGGCTCCCCCGCCCCCACTGTCTGCCCTGCAGGGTCACCACTGGTCACAAATAAACTCAGGTGCTCTTTTGCATGATTGCACCCTGTGTTGGACTTTCCTGCTCTCTCCAACCAGGAAGCAGCACAGTGGTGCCTGAACACAGGGTTTAGATTCTTCCTCTTTCTGCTTTCCTCCCCACAGTCAGTATGCCTTGTAGGAATGTGCTCTGGGTGAGGGCAGTGCCCCTCGATCATCCAACCCCCTCTCTTGGCTTGTGGTCTGGGAGGCCATCAGCAGGCTTATTGCCATGGCACAACTCCCTGCAACTGGACAAGTCTCCTTTCTCTTCTTCCCCATGGTGAGGAGCTTGGGTATTGTCAAGGACCTGGGATGGGGGCTCCCCCTTGAGACAGCCACCTCCTGTCTTTTGTCAAAGGAGAGACTGAGTATCTTCTGACACTGGTGGAATTGCTGACAGGGTCTGACAGAGTGATTTGCATTCATTTCCTGCTCACCTGATTCTCCCTGAACCTCTGGGCCAGGAAGTGGGCGGTGCCTCTCTTAAGGAACCCTCTGTGGAATGGCCATTTCTGCCTCAGGAACTCCCCTACTATGCCACTGCTTCCACTGGTGAGTGTGAGAGCTTGGACTGGAGTGGACTGGCTACAAGATCTGTCTGCTGGCAAGTATGCTGGGTTTGGGGCAGGGCTGGACTACTGTGCCAGCTGGTGTACACTAGACCCAGACTAGGCGTAGGCCAACTAGAATTTACTTTAAGGCTCACTGTAGCAAGAGGCAAGACTGTGTGCAGTCATATCACCTGAACCACAATACCCTGGGCAAGAGCAGAATCCAGGCTGGTAGGAGAACTGTGGTCACTCTCGTGCTAGGCTGCAGCTCACACTGGTGGCCATGAGAACCAGAGCTGGCATTGCACCGTGCTGAACAAGACGTGCATTATTTTGGCTCTGGTGTGGTGATGGGGTGGACTGAATGAAGCTACAATGTACAGCAGTCAGGATTTCAATCTGTGCTCTATGAAATGCTGGCACTGCAAAAGCAGCTTTACCTGCTGTGCCACAGAACTGGCCCTTTCAGTGTGGTTTGTATCTGAGTTGCTGTATTTGCTCATTTCAGGTTTCTTGTTTGTCCACACCTCAGGGTGTGCTTACCTCAAAACCTATTGCCGGCGACGCCCGCACCACCGCATTCCCCAAGCTGAGCCAAGGGACTAGGGTTGAAAATGGAAACAGACAGTGGGTCATTTGTGTAAGGAAAATGCCACTTTGTTGAGAAAATGCTGCTCTTTTATACTATTTTCTAATTTTCTATACATTTCCACCCTCACTCCCGGGGCCTTATCTATCTCTCCATTTGACATTGTTTAACCTCTTCTGGACACACTCTCAGGAACCTGCGGTAGGAGGGATGGCCGAAGATTCTCAATCCCTGAAAGTTTGCATAGATAACAGAGCAAACAATTCTGGGAATCACTCAAGCATCCTTGTGACCAGCATGCAGGCGAGACGGTGGAATTTTCCCGTGGTTGGGTCTAGGAGATGACGGCCACAGCAACCTATGACACCTGGGGATAAAACGAGTTGTGCGTGAGTCGGGAAAAACGTCTTAAGCTGAAGGTGGAGCAGGTGTTCTTGGCATGATGAGATTGGAGTGTGAAGTGGAACCCTCCCCAGGGACAGGCAACAGGTTGAGGGAAACATCTCTTGATGCGTCCTCTAGATATTGCCTAGGTGGACCCCTGTGCGTGAGCCCTAGGTGCAGAGGAGGAAGGCAGGGCAGGGCAAGAGGCTCCTGTGTGGACAAGAATGCTTCCTGTGCTACCAAAGCTTACTACCCTGTGGAGTTTCCTTTGACAGAAAATGATCCAAATGATAAATATGCAAGTCTAATATCCAAATCTCTTAATGCTACAGAACCAGGTGCATTGAGTCTGCAACTTGCAAGCCTGGCTGTTAGGATGGCCAGCTCACTGCTGCCTGCAGGAACCCCACTCCCTGGCTGTGAGGTCACCCAGTGCTCCTTAGGGCTGCCTGGGATTGATTGCTTGGATGCTCCAACTCTCCTGAATGTGTCTTGTAACCCACATGCCTGGGGTAAGCTAGGCACTTCCCTTGTTACTATAGCCCTGCTGCTTAGGGTATAACAATACAGGAAGCCAGAGGTTTACCACTTGATTCCTGGACGCCCATCTGCCCACAGGCACAAGTGGAACTGCCTTTCCTCCCAAGAGTCTCAAGTCCTGCTCAGTCTCTTCAGCCTGTGTCCTCAACATTAAGATTAAACAATTGACTACGGTAGAAAAAAGTAAAAATCATTATTGGTTTGTGTAGTTTTATCAGTTTAACCATAGCTATCTAATATCATTTGTCTTCCACAGTTTTCTATTCTCTGACAACACTTGCAATCACATTTATGAAATACACTTTAACGGATTTTTCTGGCAACTTTTTTTTCATTTGCTATTATTATCATTTTATTATATAGTTCCATAAGCCCTGAAATTACTCTTCCTCCCAAATCCTCTCCCCTCGCACTGATTTCCCCATATATTAATCCAGTGGTATAGTTCCATATAAACAGTCATAAGGCCATCATTGCAGGGGCACACAGCGGCAGAGTTCAGCATCCTATTGTCAAGGTTTATTTAATAGGTTCGTTGGGAGTGCATCTTTAATCTGTAAGTAAAGATGCTTACTGTATTCTATCTTCCTATCTGGATATGGAAATTACCATTATACAATTACCATAGATGACCTTAAATGAAAAGACACAAAATAAAATCAGCAACAGGAAGAATAAAGTAACTAACAATGCCATGAAGTTAAATGACATGCCACTGAATGACTAAGGTGTCACTGAATAAATGACAAAGGGAATGAAGAACCTTCTTGAAGAAAATGATGCTACTGTATGATCTGTCAGTGAACAACTTAATAAGAAAAAAAAGTGTTTTAGAGAAACAAAAGCTAAAACACACACAATCCATGAACTATATTTTCCACTGATCTGTTTTTGGTGAGATGTGTCTCCTGTAGGCAACAAATAGTTGGGTTTTGATTTTTTAATCTAGTCTGTTAATTCATGATGTTTGATTGATGAGTTTCACCATTTAGATTCAGGATTAATATAAATATGTGGTAATTTAGTCCTGTCATTTTAGCTATAAAATGTTCATTGATCTAGTGTTCTGTTGCTATTTTACTGCGATGATCTTCACATTTGCTTTTGGTTTCAGTGGATGCCATTCCTTTTCTCTTTCAAGAGAACATCTTAAATATCATTTGTGGGCAGGTTTGGAAGAGGCATATTCCTTACTGTTGAAGGATTTTATTGCATTTTCAAAGACAAAGGAAAACTTTGCAGGATACATTATTCTGGGCCAACACATTTTTGCTTTTGGAAACCAGGATGTGTCACTCCATTCTCCTCTTGCCTGTAGAGTTTCCAAAATATCTTGGGATGCTTTTAAGTTTCTAAGTTTGCTCTTGAAACTGACTCCTGTTCATCTCATACTCATCTCCCTGCTGGGACCAGGTCAGCAATGAGGTCAAACCTGATATGGCAGTGAGAGACAAACACAAGCTCACTACCAAGTGCTTGATCAGTGACACTGATGTTTGTTTTCCTTAATCTGTGTGTAACCTTATATTCTGCTCCACAGATGGAAAAGAATTCCTGATGGATCCTTCAATTCCATCACCTTTAAGCATGGAGAAGTTGGCAATACCATTCCTCTGAAAGGGTCCATTCTTCTTGGTGGAGATGGCATTTAATGAGAGGGATAGTTTAATAGGTCAGGTTTCTGTTAGAATAAGAGAAGGGAAATCTTTTAAAAAGTGTGCAAAATGGGGGAGCTTTGGCAGTAGCTCAACTGGCTGATCCTCAACCTGCAAGTGCCAATATTTCATACGGGCATTATAAGAGCTGGAAAGTTTAAAATAGTGTCAATCTTGTTAGGACCTCTAAGTCTGCTTGAGTCTCAGGGTGAGCAGAAAACATATGCTCTGTTAGGGACACCTATGTAAAATCAGAATATAAGAAAAACATCTGTCCACTTTAAAACTTGGCTAACTGTAAAACTGCTGGCTAGGGACCTCCACAATGGCTCAGTGGCTTAATCCTCACCTTGCTTCCCATCCAGCTCCCTGCCTGTGGCCCGGGGAAACAGCAGAATATGGCTGAAGAATTGGGACCCTGCACCTATGTGGGAGACCTGGAAGAATCTCTTGGCTCCTGGCTTCAGATTGGTTCAACTTTGGCCATTACAGCCACTTGTGCAGTGAAAGAGCAAGTGGAAGCTCTTTCTCTCTGTCTCTCCTTTCTGGATATCTGCCTTTCCAACATAAATAAAATAAATTTCAAAGAAAAAAAACTGGCTTCTGTGACCCATATTTGCTTGCTCACTTGTGTCAGCTTTTCACTACCAAGGAGTCTATATACACACTTGCCCATTGGATAGCTTCACATAATTCAGTTATTGTGTGTTATTGTGTATATTATTGTGTATAATCCTATGTATTGTGTATAAATGGTGTGAGTATGTTCTTTAATTGTGTCTGGGAGTTGGGTTGCAGGTGGCCAACTTCCACCCTTCTCCTCAGATTGTCACTCAGCCAGGAAGTTTTCTCTGACAGCCCTGGCCAAAACACAGGTCTTTTACACTCTTTACTGGAAAGCAAGAGTGCTCAACCCTGAGAAGACAAAACATTCCTGTGATTTCCCTTTGTCATATTGTATCAATGCCAGCTTAGCTGATTGAATAGTTTTCCATGCCAGTATGAGTTTCAAAGCACTTACCTGTGACTTGTTAAGGCTGCTTCCCTATTCCACTTGTGGAGGCATGGACCAGTGCACTGGCTGGTGAGTAAAGACACCGAGCTTGTAAGAGTGTGCCTTTGACTCATTTTTGTGAAATAGAATTGGTCAACTCTCAACGCTCACTGGTTTTTGTGCCAGTTGCTCCACTTTCTGTCCAGTTTCCTGCTTGTTGCCTAGGAGAGCAGTGGAGGACAGCCCAAAGCCTTGGGACCTGGCAACCAGAAAAAGCTCCTAATTCTTGGCTTCAGTTCAGCTCAACTCTGGTTATAACAGCCACTTGCTGAGTGAGCCACTAGATAGATAGAAGATCCTTGTCTCTGCTTTTCTGTGTAAATGTACTTTTTCTATTAAAATAAATAAAGTCTGTCTTAACATGTAAAAAATGCATACTTGCCAAAAGCTGTCTTTTGCAGGACAAAGTACCAGTCCCACTCTAAGTTTCTCATTTTCTCACTAAAACAATGACTGGCTTGGTTCTTGCTGTGGGCTTAGCATCCTCTCCTGGAGCTCCATCAGCTGCCGTGCTCACTCTTGGTCTTTCTTGGATGCTTTGTGCATCTACAGGAATGGGTTCCTCTGCTTGAAGGCACATCCCAACCAGGCACAGGTATTATCCATCAGACAGCTTTTAAAAGAAGGCAATAGAGGACACACCCCGAAGGCAAGGAGAAACAGACAAGACTTGCTCTAGAGGCTGACCTAGGGCACAAGATGAGCCTGAAGGCAGGAAGCTTGGGCAATTATTTTTGTAGCTTGCAGAGCCTGCCTTGGGGGATAAAGACAAGAACAAAAGTGCCTGTTTTGCTGAGGTCACCCAGGGCTTGCTTCTGTGCAGATTGTTCTGGTTTCTCTAACACTAACACCTGAGCCCTATATTATAACACAAGCATATGTTGAGAGATGTGACTGGGGCTCAGAACCTGTGAGTCTACAGCCCCCGATTCTGGTATTTCGTCACCTGGCCCTCCTCTGAGCAGCGCTTCTTCCACTGACACACAGGGCTGCTGGACCGTGCTGGCAGCCACATGATGAGAAAGTGAAAGTGACAGATGTTCATGGTTTACGAGTGCATAATTGCCGGAGACCAGCTCCAGCTGAGAGCTTGAAAGGATAGCACAGAGCTTGAAAGGATGCGTGGATCGGGCGAGACTATAAGAGAAACAGAAAAGACATGGACCACTATGGCTTGATGCTCATAATGGACAACTCAGAAAAGTTGCCTTCTTTATTTATACACAAATCATCACAAGTTTTTGCACAATATCCAATTGTTTCATTTTTACATCATGGTTAATAAAATGCAAAAAACAATCCTAAAAAATATTATTTACTTTAAAGAACATTTCTGGCAAACCATTACTCATTGAAATCTGCAGTGACCTGGCTGAAGCCAGGAATTCCACGGTTGGCAGCGCATGCAGTTACATATTGAGAAGTAGTTTATTTGTACTCAAAATTAATTTTATACTCAAAATCAATTTTTACTAAACACAACTAATATTGATTAAAATATTAAGAGTATAGAATTAAAAGATCATAAATAAAAGGATTTTATAAAAGCATATAACATAGATTCTTAGCTAAATCTTATAATCAAGTCATGCATTAATTACCGTCACCTTCACCTAGTGCTGATTCAATTGTTTTTTGTTCTTTTGTTAAAGGGCAGTTAAAGGGATCAAGGAAGCTCAGCCAATCTACAAACACAGGGCTTTACAAGAAACTTCCTTTTATCTGTATAAACTGTTTTCTTTCCCTAAGTATAAGTGCCAATATAAGATAGAAGTTTTAATAAACTATTTTCTTTCCCTAAATATAAATGCCAGTGTAAGATTGAGATTTCAAGCCATTTTGAGGGGGTTCACGTTTGTTTCCCTTTAGAAGATGCCCCATATACTTTTGCTTTCTGTGATGAGAAACTAGAATGCGTCATATCATGTGTTGTAACAGTTCAAGGCACATGGTAAACAAACTCTTTGTACCTCCATGATTGCCATCAGTTCCAAGATATTATCAAGCCATTTCTTAGTGAAAACATTACTTATACTAGGGCAAATTCCAGGACAAAAGTGGACACATAACAGGATGTTTGGAGACATTGTGGGCTCAATTGTACTATTGTATACTTTCACCTGTGTGTCATAGCCTTACGTCACTAAAGATGTTTTTATCATAACATGATTGATCAATTTGAGGTGTCATACCAGTTACAGGAATCATTTCACATTAGCAGAAAAAAAAAAAAAAAAACACCCTCAGGAGAATTCTATGAAACATCAGAGAGCTGATTGAGTGTCCATACAATGGTGTGAGGCAGCAATGAGATGACCAGAGACATTCCACCGGGCCTTGCCTCACTGCTAGAAACTCCTCATAGCCTTGCTAACCAAGGAGTGATGCCAGCCTGATCAAATAAAAAAACAGGAAGTGCTGTTGTCCCTGACAACCTCACAAGCCATGGGCAGTAATAAGCAGCTTGGTGACTTTGAAGGCGCTCAGATCTCTGCTTTGTCACTGACTGGGCATTGCTGAGGCTGCTGGAAGTCACTATTTGTAGCCCACCTCTAAGGGACAAAGACCACATGCGCATCCATTCAAGTGCTGAACTACGACATACCAAGGGTGGGGAGCAGCTTTTTAGTTGAATTGCTGATTAGGACAATAAGATTCAGGATAGCATTTGACAACTGGAAAGCAAGACACCTCCGTGAGAAGGGAATCTTGCCATCTGTCAGGAAGGCTGTAATTTGTCCCTTAACACATGCAGCATAATCACACTTTCCAGTGGGCAGTACAGGAACTACCCAGGACTTCCTAATTAGAGTCCCCCAGTGGGGAAGACTTCCACAGGATGCCTGGTGGGAACCCAACAGAGGACTCCTGTCCAGCCCAGTCGATTGACATAATGAAGAGTCACGGAACTCTCTCTCTCTCTCTCTTTTATTGGAAAGTCAGACATACAGAGAGGAGGAGAGACAGAGCAGAAGATCTTCCTTATGACGGTTCACATTTCAAGCAGCCACAATAGCCAGTGCTGTGCCTATCAGAAGCCACGAGCCAAGAACTTCCTCCAGGTCTCCTACACAGGTGCAGGGTCCCAAGGATTTGGTCCATCCCCAACTGCTTTCCCAGGCCACAAGCAGGAAGCTGAAAGGGAAGTGGAGCTGTCCGGATTAGAACCGAAGACTATATGGGATCCAGGCTCGTTCAAGATGAGAACTTCAGCCACAAGGGCACAGTGCTGGGCCGGAGTCAGGGAACTCTTAACAACCCTAGGCACATCCTGAATTCCCACTGTGTCTGCCTCTCCTGCCAGAAGACACCCCACATCCTGGATCCCTCCTGGGAGGAGTTTTTCCCTTCCCTCCTCTTTTCATGTTTACTTGTTTGCTTTGCAAATAATTCCTGTAATCTGTAACGGATTCGCAGCTTTTACAACTTTTTTTTATTAATTTCTATATTAAGCTCATTAAAGAGCTCACCAGGTTTTGCTGGTAATAGACTTGCTCCCTGCCTGTATTCAAAGGTCTTGTATCTGAATTTGTTTCTACTTTCCAGTTAGCAGGTATCACAGGATTTTTCACCAGTTTGGAATCCTGCTGCTGTCACAGTCTGGTCCACTTGAATAGGTGTGATGGCTTGGGCAGCACAGCTCTCGAGGGTAACTCCTTTGTTTCCTGTATCATTGGATGTGTGACTGACGGGGCAGCAGCTGCATTGTCCGCTGAGCATTTCCAGGCATGAGTAGGTGGCAGCCTTTTCAAAGGAGATACCAAGAGCATGGCCACCCCAGCTTGGGACAATATCTGGGCTTCTTATAGCTAAATCAATCAATAAAAAGACTGCAATCTTCATATTAATATCACACAAAATAAAAATATCTCAGAGCCGTCTGGAAGAAGGCTCTGGAATAAAATCCAGAGTCTTCTGAAAACATGTTCAATGACATTCGAAACATTGAAGTGCTACAGAGAAACCTTGTGGTGGCA
Source organism: Ochotona princeps (assembly GCF_030435755.1). Lineage (NCBI taxonomy): Eukaryota > Metazoa > Chordata > Mammalia > Lagomorpha > Ochotonidae > Ochotona > Ochotona princeps. The sequence goes on along the minus strand of NW_026700510.1, from coordinate 125,640 downwards.
TTGCATACTAGCTACCACATAGCTAGGGTCCCTCTGCCTGAAAAAATATGTGTTGTTTTCAGGTTTTGTTGTACTAGTTTTTTTTTTTTTTTTGTCTTTACTCATGTACTTATGTTGTTAGGGCTTATAACATTACATATTTATATAATTTATTTCAAAATAAAGTATGCACTAATGTGTATCTAAATTTACACAAAATTTGTGTTTATTGCTTTTCTTGTCCCCTGTGATGAAGCACCTCAGATCTATGAATAGGAAACCTTGGAAGTACAAGTACATTTCTATGTTGTATCAATAAACATGAATATTAACAAGGTTACTTATGTCTTTCTATATTGAATTCAATAAGTTGATGAATTTACAAATATGCATGCAAAGGTATACTCATCTAATTGGACTATATTTGCACATGATATCCATGTGCCCAACTAACAGGAGCAGCCTCAGTGTTTTTTGAAAATCTTCGTGAGCCTTTGAGTGACCTTTGGCCTCTAGCCTGGCCCATCTTTTTGCTTTGCGCATGCACATTCAACATCCCAAAGTTCCTGCAGTGCATACATCTGAACTGTGTCCTTGCTTGGGCTCTCCTCGCTACAGCCTTCAGCCATCTCACTAAGTGTGTGCCCAGGGACCTCAGTCATATATCTGAATTGTCTCCTTGTTACAGCCTTCAGCCATCTACACTGAGTGTGTACCTGGGCCACTCCGTCAACCTTTGGATCCTGCACCCATGTGGGAGACCTGAAAGAGGCTATGGGCTCCTGACTTCAGATTGCAGCTGCTTGGGGAGTGAACTATTGGATCTTCCTCTCTGTGTATCTGACTTTCTAATAATAATTTAAAAAATGAATGTCTTTTAAAAAAAAAGATGCACTGACATAAGTCTCTTCCTAGAGGGATTACGTGGGAAACAAGGCCAGCTCTCATTGGGAGGGATACCCCTTGGCTGGGCTGGGCTCTCTGGACTGATGTGGTTCTGTCAGCTCTCACAGCTCCAGGAAGTAGCTAAATATGCCCTGGGTTTTTCTCCTGTTAGAGTGTGGTCATAATGTTAGTATGTTAGAATGTTAAGAATATTAGCTTTACGTGATATTAGGCACATTGGGGTGAGAAGCCACTACTTCGCTAGGTCAAGGAGGCACCTGAATTGTGGGAAAGCTCCACTTTAACAAGAAATCTGTCTCCCTTGTTTCTTTATAACAGCTGCAGGAAGGCAGGGGCACAGTTCCCCCTGTCCCAGGGACTGGAGGAACCATAAAGATAAGGGTGCCAGGATGGGATGAGCCGTAAATAAGAAGTGTGGGAGCGTAAACAATAAGTGTAGGAATGTAAATAATGAGTGTGAGAACGGAATAGACTGCTTGCACCTGGGAGCCACATAAGTCTAAATTTGTTACTTTTGAGTTGACTTTGATATATGTTACAGCCAAAATGGCGTATATAATCTCTAGCCTTATGTTAGGTCAGGGTTAAATCCGCTTGGCTGGTCTGTGTGCCCCAAATACGATCTGACCCCAGCATGTTGGCACAATTAACTCTGTTTGCTTTTTGCATTACCAGCGAGGCTCTTTGTCGTTATCTGGGGGTTGACTAGCTTACACCCTAACTTCCAGGGGAAGCACTGGCCTGGACTCTAACACTCCACAAAAAATTTTCACAAGAGGCAAAGTGGAGCCACTGACCTCTGCTGGTGACTGCAGCATGCTTCTCTGCTTTATTGTTTCCTAGGGCCTATATTGATGTACAGAGCTACGTGCACTCATTTCCATGCTTTGGTTTGGGGAGTTAAGATGATTTGTACTGATGTAATTTATTCAGTGCATACCTGCATTTGTGACCCTGCACATGATAAATTTTGCTGAGGGCTTATTTGGTATAGTGAAACACCGCACATCTGCTGATTGAGAAACATGGCTATATGAATAAATGTAGATTCTTTTGCATATATCTCTGAATATTAATGCTTATGTAAACATTTTCATTTTTAAAAAACTTATTTTATTTGTACTGGAAAGTCAAATACACAGAGAGGAGAAGTGGAGAGAAAGAGCTTCTGTACCTTGATTCACTCCCCCATCAGCCAACAAACTGAAGCCAGGAGCCAGGAGCTTCTTCCAGGTCTCCCACATGAGTGCAGGGTCCCAAGACTTGGAGCCATCCTCAACTACTTTCCCAGGCCACAATCAGAGAGCTGGATAGGAAGTGTGGCTGCTGGGATTAGAATCGATGCTGATGTTGGATCCCAGTGCAAGGAGAGGACTATAGCAGCTGGGCTATCATGCCAGGACCAACATATTCCTTTTTAAGCACTATATTTGTCATGATTTTTTTAGATTTATTTTTAAAATTTTTTATTGCAAAATCAAATATACAGAGAAAAGGAGAGAAAGAGAGGAAGATCTTACATCAACTGGTTTACTCCTCCAGAGGTCAGAATTGCAGGAGCTGAGCCAATCTGAAGCCCGAAGCCAGAAGTTTCTTCCAGGTTTCCCACATTGGTGCAGGGTGCCATTGCTTTGAGTGACCCTCCACCTGCTTTTATGGGCCACAAGCAGGAGCTGGATGGAAAGTCTAGCAGCCAGGGTATGAACCCGTGCCCATATGGGATCCCAGTGCATGTAAGATGAGGATTTAGTTACTGGACCATTGCCCTGGACGCTTAACCATTTTCTGCTGGAAGAGCATGTTCATGTGCTTCCTTTGGAGCTAGTACATGAAGGTCAGTGTGTTGTTGGTGAGGTGCTCAAGAAACTCAACAACACCAAACAAGCAATCCAGCTAGGACATGGGCTAAAGGACCCATGGTAGCCTTGTAGCTTAAGTCATCTTGGATGTGTCAGAATCCAATATGGCTCCACTTTTTATACCAGTGGCCCCACTTTCCTTCCAGTTCCCTGCCTGTAGCTTGGGAAAGCAATCTAAGATGTTTCAAAGCCCTGGATTCTGCACCCATGTGGGAGACCCAGAAGACGCTTTAGGCTCCTGGCTTCAGATCAGCTCAGCTCCAGTCAATGCAGCCACTTGGGAAATGAAGAGGCAGACAGAAGATCTTCCTCTCTGTCTCTCCTCTTCTCTGTGTATCTGACATTCCAAAAAAAAATAATAATAAATCTTAAAAGCAAGTGAAGACTACATGAAGAAAATACTGGGGCTGGCACTGGAGTTTAGTTGGATAACTGCAGTGCTGGAACCCTTGTTGACGCGGGCTTGAGATATGGTTGTTCACTTGCAATTCAGCCCACTGCTAATGATCCTGGGAAAGCAGTGGAGGATGGTGCCCCCATGTGGTAGAACTGTAAGAAGCTTCTGGCTCCCAGCTCCAGATGAGTTCAGTTCTGGCTCTTTCTTTAAAATCTGTCTTCCAAATCAAGCTGAATCTATCTTGAAAAGTAAGGAAAGGAGGAGAGGAGGTGGAAACGAGGTGGGGACAAAGGGTACGGTGGTAAGTATCCTTAAATTCTTAGAACGGTACATGTGATCGGGCTGCTGTTGTGGCACAGTGGTTAAAGCCATGCCCTGTGACACCGCATGCTACATGGCTGAAGTGTCAGCTACTCTATTTTAGATCTAGCTCTCTGCTCAGGGCCTGGGAAAGGCAGCAGAAGATGGTGCAAGCGCTTGGTCATATTGCACCATCTGGAGAGTGAATCAGCAGATGGGAGATCTCTCTGCCTCTCTCCGTTTTTTCTCTCTCCCTCTCTCCTGTCTCTGTGACTCCTACTGCTTTTCCAGATGCATTGGAAGGGAACTGAATCAAAATGGGGCATCCTAGACTTGAACCTGAGCACATAAGGGATGCCAGTGTGATAAGCAGCAAGCTGCCCATCCAATCACCACGCCAGCCCCTCACATGTGCATCTTGAAAAGATTAAAAAGCGCAGGGTCACAGTCTGGAAAATGTTTCTCTGAAAGATGTGTGTTCTTTTTGCTCAAACAAAACACATCTGTCAGAAACTCTTCAGAGAGTGCTTATATATGTTAAAATCTGTTGCACTCTGAATACAGAGATTTTACAGCAAAAATGTTCTCATGCTCAGAGAGGTAAGTGTGCTACAGTGTTAGAACTTTCACAAAGCTACACTTTATCAGCTCCTTACCTCCCTAAAGAGCAGTACAGCATCATTCTTCATGTAGTCTTCATGAGTATACAGCTCTTCAGGGAGGTAAGGAGTTGGTCTAATGTGTAGGGGACCATTGTGTTAAAGTCAGAAGTACTTGGCGCCAGTATCAGTACAGCGAGATAAGATGAATTCCAGAAATGGAAGCAGGCCAAAAAAATCACAAAACATGTACGTACAATACATATCAAGCTTTTCCTTTCTTGTGGAATAGAAGAATTAACAATATTAAAATGTCTATACTACCCAAAGCAATCTAGTTTCAATGCAGCTTTGGCCAGAATATCAACGACATGCCTCACCAGAAACAGAAGCAAGAATTAAAATGCACATGGATTCTTGGATCTCCATCAAGGCACCACCCGACTCACCTCTTGGCTGCAGACTGAAGGCTTTGTGCACTTGGCTGGTTCACGGCATGATATGCTTAGAAACTGTGTGCTGGCGGACATGATGCTGCACAGGAATCTTATACATGATATAACCTTGCTTGGCCATGTATCCCAGTCTGCAGGCCAGTGGGGCATGGCACTCTGCACCACACGGCCAGCTAAAGGTGCTGCCTGCCATGAACTCTAAAGAGAAATAGAATCACATCTGACTGTTCCTTCCTGGCTTACCTGATGGCTGCCAGCAGACACGGGGGAAAGGCCCCACTCATCTAGGGATGGCAGAGTCTATGTTTGGGCTATATGGAGCAACAGTGCTGCCATAAACCTAGTGCTGGGGCTGGTATTGAGGTGCACCAGGTCAAGCTACTCAGCAGTGCCAGCATCCCAGGTAAGCACTGGGTCAGGTCCCAGCGACCTCACTTCCAATTCAGCCCCCTGCTAGTTTACCTGGGAAAATAATACAGGGTGAGGTGCATTCTGTACCTCTGCCACAACATAGGAGACACAGAAGCAGCTCCTGACTTAGCCCAGCCCCAGCCATTGAAGTTATCTGGGCTGTGCACCACTGGATTAAAAACCTCTCTCTGGCTCCCCCTCTCTCTGTAACCACGTCTGTTGAATAGATGATTGTTTTAATATACATAGCATGATGAATGGGGTGTGTTTTTGAGTCAATGAATTTTTGACTTTTGGGTCGATATCTGGTACTAGGCCTGCTAGCTCATATGACACATGTATCCCTAGCCATTAAGGAAGTCTCCACACTATTTCCCATAGTTGCCGCACTTACTGACAACAAGCCAATGGTGTGTTGAAGTTGCCCTTCACCACATCCTTGCTGGTGTGTGTTGCTCTTTCGAAGGTAAGAACTATTTAGATTGGGTTGAAGTGATATATCTTCATCTTTTTTTTAAAAAAAATTAAATTTTTTATTTGAAAAGCAGAGACAAAGAAAGAGAGAGAGAGTATGTTTTAGCTGCTGCTCCACTCCCCAAAAGATCACAACAGCTAAAGATGAGCTGATCCAAAGCCAGCAATGAAGAACTTGAAGTGGGTGCAGGGAAGGGACGCAAGGACTTGAGCCATCCTCTAATGCTTTCCAAGCTATTAGTAGAAAGCTGGATTGGAAGGGAGCTGTCAGGTTTTTGAACCAGCAACCATATTGGCTTAGCCTGTTGTGCACAGTGTCCCTTGGGGTTACAAAATGCATTTAAACAGCTAGTTATATTAAGCATTTTCCCCTTACATTTGTTCTCCATTTCCATTTGTTCTATTGAGAATTATCTATTCAGTTTCTTGTTCCATTTCTTTATTAAATGTTTGTCTTGTTGTAGATGTGAATACTTTGTTGAATAAGGAGCATGCAAGAATCTTCTCCTATTGTGTCATGTGTCTCTCCACTCTTTTGATGTTTCCATGGCTATACAGACATTTCTGGATTATATTAAGTTTAACTCTTCTACTTTTGCTTTGGTTGCCTGAACCTTGAAGTCTTACTTGAAAAATAATCACCCTCATTGCTGTTTTCAAGTATCTCCCCTACATTTTCTTGTAGCAATTTCATAGTGTCAGGACATGAATTTAGGTGTTGGACCCACCTTGAGATAATTTTATGAGGTAGGAATCTAATTTTATTTTATTTATTTACATAAATTTTTTGCCAGTAGCATTTATTGAAGATATGTCTTTCTCAAAGCATGCTTCCATTGTAGGGTTACACATGTGTGTTTGTCCTCCTCTGTGTTGTTGTATTTTTAGTGCCTGTTATGTTAGAACAAACATATGATATCTGACCTTTTCCAGTTAGTTCTTTACCCTTGGAAAAATGGTCCCCATTTTGCCCCATTTGCCTGTAAATTGTTGTATTTCATTCTTTGTAATAGCTTAGTAGAATTCCATAGCCTAGATGAACCACAGTTTGTTTATCCAGTCTTCTGCTGACGGGCATCTAGATTACTTCCACATTTTTACAATTATTGACTGTGTTGCAATGAGCATGTCCTGTGGATTTCCGCAATTGTTAATATGCCTTATTGTCGATGTTCACAGTCATAGGCTTAAAGCTGTAAGCGGCTCAACTGTTACAAAGCTTGGGAAATATCGATTGATGGAGAAATGGTGCCTCCTACTGGCCACCACAGAGAACCACGATAATAAAAATATTAAAAGACGATCCATTCTGGGTCATAGAATTTAGCATTTTTTGGGCTCCAATGTTTTTACATTGCACATTGATAATGGCATGTTAACTATGGTGTTACCACACATGCGAAGCACTGTTCCCCATTAAGCAACTCAATCCAGTGCCAAGTCATAAATCAGACTTCTGCATGAGAACACATTTTTTTTAAAGTTTTATTTGTTTTTATTACAAAGGCAGATATATATGGAGGAGGAGAGACAGAGAAGATCTTCTGTCCAATGATTCACTCCCCAAGTGACTGCAAAGGCCAAAGCTAAACCAATCTGAAGCCAGGAACTTCCCCCAGGTCTCCTATGTGGCTGCAGCATCCCAAGGCTTTGGTCTATCCTCGATTTGCTTTCCATGGCCACAAGCAGTGAGCTGGATGGAAAGCTGAGCTACTGGGTTTTGAACCGGCGCCCATATGGGATCCTGGCATGTTCAAGGCAAGGACTTGAAGAACAGGCATTTCAGAAGTAATAAAAATTTCTTACTTCCTACTAAAATCGAAGTGTGATAAGAGGTATGACTTTTTCTGTCTTTGCATTTGAAAATCTGATGACAAATTAATAAATTTAAAATATGTGTCAAAACTAATGCTTTATTTATTATGACTGCTTAATAATTCCCCGTTATTTCTACAATTGGTCAGAATTTGAGTCAATGAAGAACCGAATCCCATGTCTGCTATCTGGATGAGGACCAGTTCTGATGCACTAGGTCTGTCTCCTGCTAACAAGATCACTACTAGGTTTCAAAGGAACCAGAGCTGAGTCTCCTGGGAAATGTAGTCTCCCGATGACGTCATCAGCAAGCGTCTGGGAAGGGTCCTTCCAGCGCCTTTCGTGCTTTCCCGCACCACGTCCGCCATTTGCTCTCTTAATTCCAGGCTCTGTGTCTCTGCTGGAGATGGTCCACAGGCTGTGCAGTTGGTTTCATGTCCTGGCAAGCTGGGATGAGAGACAGAGAGAAGTCCTGTGGGCTTTGGAGGGCCCCGGAGTGGGGTGCTGTTCCCCACGTGGTGAATGCAGACCCAGCGGTGGATCTCAGCTGGCGCCACCCCGTGTAGACGGAATCTGCACACCGGATCGCGTCCAGAACAATGGTGGTGCATCCTCTGGCCCTGGAAGGGATGAAGAAGACAGCGCGATGTCAGTGATCACATTGCCAAAAGACTGTGAGGCGCCAGAGACTGGTGTGTGCTCCTGGAATAGGAGAAGTGGAAGGAGCTGGCTGAACGAGCTGGCCGTGTGTGGTGGCTGTGCAGTGACAGGCTCCCGAGGTAGGTGAACTGCGAGGTGTGTGAGACCACATGCAGGTTCTGGCGCTGAGATGCCCAACTGCAGATGAGCGTATCGACAGCACTGCCCGATTCCCTGAGAACCCTGCCAGGTGCAGTGCAGGTGGATGCTGTGTGGGTTTAGTAAGTGATGACCTGTTTCCCGCATGGGGCTGCTGGCTTCCTACTCCTGCCTTGAGTGTACAGTTCACAGGAGAAATGGAGGACAGTGACTTCTAGGAGGGAGATTGTGGCCCTGGGTGATGGTGTCCTGATGTGTGATGGGAAGCAGCTGTTATGCATTCCTGGTTGTACCTTGCTATGCTCTGTGCTTCTCTGTCTTTGGCCACTTTCGAAGTGTTCTCTTCATGTTTAGATTACAGTAACTTGGTCATGATTTGTCCTGAACAGTTTTCTTTGTATCTCTTTGATTCGAGTTTCCGAGCAAGTTGAAAGTGTAAATTGAGGCCTTTCACAAAATGTAGGGAGAGTTTCGGGCCTAGCGGCTAAAGTCCTCGCCTAGAAAGCCCCGGGATCCCATATGGGCGCCGGTTCTAATCCCGGCAGCTCCACTTCCCATCCAGCTCCCTGCCTGTGGCCTGGGAAAGCAGTCGAGGACGGCCCAATGCTTTGGGACCCTGCACCCACATGGGAGACCCGGAAGAGGTTCCTGGTTCCCAGCGTCGGATCGGCGCGCACCGGTCCGTTGCGGCTCACTTGGGGAGTGAATCATCGGACGGAAGATCTTCCTCTCTGTCTCTCCTCCTCTCTGTATATCTGACTTTGTAATAAACTGAATAAATCTTTAAAAAAAAATGTTGGGAGAGTTTCACAATTGTTTCTAAGCCCATATTTTCTGCTCCCTTTTCCTCCAGATTGGCAGTTCCAGGTGTGCTGGCTTGCATTCTAAATTGTCACAGAAGGTTCTAAGTCTCTTTCCATTTCTCATTTCCCCAGCACAGACTTGACAATGCCTATGATCACTTAGGATGATATTACTTCCTTTTGCTATTTTGTTATCTGTTCTTAAGCATCTCCGTGGATTTCCTTTAGCAGCAGGGACTGTGGTGCAGTGTGTTAGGCTTCTGCCTACAATGTTGATATCCCATGTAAGTATAAGTTCAAGTCTTGCTTGTTCTACTTCTGATTTCTCTCTCTACTAATGAAAAATGGAAATTGTGGCAGATGGCCTAAGTGCTTAGATTCTCCTCTATGGGAGAACGTGTTGGAGTCTCCTGGCTTTCGCCTGTCCCCCCACTCTTAGCCGTCAGGACCCATTCAGGGGGTGAACAGTGGAGCGGGGAATCTCTGCCCTTATTTTCTCATGACGATTTCTTTCCTGTATCGGAAAAGCAGTTACAGACAGAGAGGGAGAGGCAGAGAGTCTGTTGTGCACTAGTTCGCTCCTTAAATAGCTCCCCAAACCAGGGCAAATGTAGGGCAAAGCCAGGAGACAGGAGTGGATGCAGGGGCCCAAGGACTTGGGACATCTTATGTAGCTTTGTCAGGCACAACATGAGGGAGCTGGATAGGAAATGGAGTAGCCTAGAGTAAAAACTGATGGCTCTATAAGGTTCTTACACCTTTGGAAGGATCAGAAGATGGCCCAGTTGCTTGCAGCGTGGCCACCCATGTGGGAGACATGCGTGGAGCTCCATGTTCCTGGGCTGGACCTGGCTTGGCCCTGGCTGTTGAAGAGGAGTGTATCAGCTAACAGGAGATCTGTCTATCCTGCTCTATAACTCTGCCTTTCAAAAACTAAAGAAATCCTTTAAAAGCGAAATAGGAAGCCAGGATTCAAGTTGGCCTGTTGTTGTCGTATGTGACAGCTTGACCTGTTGCACCACAACACTAGCCCAAGTGCCTGCCTCAATACATGCATAAGTTAACTTACACCATGATGCCTTCAGCACCCTCTGTGTGTTTGAGACAGGTTTTCATCTTTATTTTATATAATTGTGTCATCCTTTAGCCCTTACTATCTTCCCTATAAAGAATTACTCATTTTTACTGTCAACATTGGGTTGATGTATGCAGCTGAAGAGATTTACTGGTGAAGAGTTCAGTCCTGAGTTGTGGCATTGCTGTCACTGTCCTTCTGCTTGCGGCTTGCCATCTGCTCTGGGGCGCTGTAATGCGTTGTTCTGAGAGATAACCCCGTGCAGTGCAGTTTTGTTTTTTATATTTACTCATTTGTAAGGTTGTTGTTGTGTTTACTTCTCTTTTTAATTTACTCACTTGAAAGACACACACACACATACACAGATATATTCCACCTGTTTTACTGCAGGTGCCCACATGATCAAGGCCTGGCCAGGCTGAAGCCCAGCTTCTAGAGCTCCATCCAGGATCCCGGCTGATTGAGCTGCTGCCTGCCAAGGTGCACATCACCAGGAAGCTAGGATTGAGCCTAGATTGAAGTCCAGGCACTTCCAACATGTGGTGTTGGCAGCCCAGGTAATACCCCAACTCATGCTCTAAATACCTTCCCCTATGCTTTTGATCTAACTTTATTTTCTCCCCATTATCCAGTGCCCCTCTGTCACCTTTCCCTCAACCACACTAAATACTTTAAGTAATCATCGTTGCAATTTCTGATGAGCTTCAAAACACACCTCCCACGCACGAAAGGGCAGAGTGATCACCAGATCCATGTGTTTTCCAGCAGATGCTAAGCTCTGATTCTTGTTGTAACTGAATGCTATTGCACCGTGTATTGGTAACCTTTTCCTTCATCCATTCACCTGCTAATGGAGACCCGGCTTGCTTCCCTCCCTTGGCTGCTGTGCGTGATGCCACAGTGAGTACAGTAGGACAGGGATCTTAGGTGCTGCTTTCCTCTTTCTCAGTTCTGCACAGAAGAGATGGCATTTCAGCTTTCAAAGCAAGCTTACGCTGCTATCAGTGGGTGTGCTTCTTTGTAGTTCCATCACCACCATATGAGGATTGCTTTCTCCCCACAGCTGTCCTAGTGTTTATGTAATGTTCTTGATAATATATTTCCCAGGTAAAGTGAGATGACCAACTTTGTTTTTCACCATGCCCCTGATTGCAGTGATAAGTTTTACATGTTTGTTGGCACTAATATTTGAAAAATTTCTGGTTAGATTCTTTTCTCAGTTCTTAATTGAGTTCTTGTATTTGTAGTTTCTTCTTAATTCCTATGTATTCTATGAATTTCTTCACAGGTGAATGGTTTCCAAGTAGTGTAAGACTTCAAGAAAAATCTTGTGAGGCTCCAAGAAGGTGAAATGATTTTTATTGAACATCCAGTTGGGCAGCTACCTCTTGGAATGAACAGCAAGTGCCTTGAACAAAGTAAGAATGGGCTGTTTATAGCCAGTATCTATGGGAAAATCAGTAGCTGCATGATATGAATACATAATGGGGGTTATTGTCTGACAGGGATCAGTTAAAAATTAACAGTGTGTATGATTCTGATCCAATTATTTCAATACAGATTTATGGTGCAAAATTTCAGTATTCCAATCCTAGTACCTCAATGTAGACAGTAAACACGATGCATCGAAGGTAACTGTCCTTCTTGGGAATTCTAAAACCTGAAGACTATTCCTATCTCGTGTTTGCTTCCTGGTATTTCAGAATCAGGGTTTTTCCCATGACTGGATGCAAGTGTTTCTTAGGAGATTGCAGAGTTCCAGGAATTTGGCAATTAATCTGTCATTTCCGCTTTGTGGTGAATTATGAGGCATGAGCATATTGACGCTATAGCGGCGTTACATCATTGATTCATGTCATTGGGTCTATTTTTGCACACTAAATGGACATAATGCAAAAAGGCATTATGTTTGGCCTGATCCCGGTCTGTTTCCAGCTTTTTGTTTGTTTCCCGCTGGTGACAGGAAATATCTTCAAATTTTCAGATTCTTTCTTCTGCCTCCTTCATTCTATTTTGGAGACTCTCCACTGTGCTTTTAATTTGCTCTACTGTATTCTTTATTTCTGATATGTCAGCTTTCATTTCATTCACTTCCAGTGTGACATATTCCTTAAATTACTTGAATACCTGCTTTACGTGCTTCTCATTGTTGACCAGAAGGTTTATAACAAGTGTTTTGAATTCTGTATCCCCAAATTTCTCAATGTCTTCCTCAGTTAGCTCTGAGGTTGGCAAAAGGTTTTGCTCCTTTGCAGAGTAGTCTTTAGAACTATTCATTGTGCCTCTGTCTCTGCTTTTTCCTTTGGTCACTGTACTTCTGGTTGGTGCAGATTCTTCTCCTTGGGACCGATTTCTAAGCTCTGTCATCCACAGATCTATAGTTTGATTTTACTTACTCTGGCACACAGCTGTTTGTTTGCAGTCACTTGTCTACTCCTTCTAGAGAGTTCCATTCTGGGTTCTTATGTTAGATTTACACAAAGAACTCCGTAGGCCCAACTCCTGGCTCACCAATCTCCACCTCCTTTGGTACCGTGCTGAGGCTGAACCATTGCCTGTACAACCTTTCTCCCACTTTTGGTTGGAGCAGGTCCCAGGATTAGGGAGACACCAGTGTCCTATAAACCTAGGTTGTTATTGGTGATCTTGCCTGAATCTGTTGACCATTAGGTTTGAAGGCCACATGGACCTATTTTGACCCGTATAGTGCCAAAGTTGGTATTATTTTCCTGCATGACCAGTGCAATGCACTGAGCTCAGTGAGTTCTCACTGAGTTTAGTATATGTGCAGCTCACTGTTGTCCCCTGCAGTCTTAAACTCTTTGCTACACCATATGAAATGGCACCTGATATGCCACTACTAGAGTTCTTGATCTGCTGGCCATCAGGTCTGAGGGCTACCCAGACCTATCTGGGGTAGAGCCTGGAGGATTCCACCTTGTTCCTGTTCACTGAGTGGAATGAGTTCATTCCCAGCTCAGTGCATGCACAGTGCTATCCATGTCCCTTGCCTCCTTAAACAAAAGATGCCCTATACAGCTCTAGGTGACAGACTGGGCTGAAACCCACCCTACTCCTGCACTGCCCATATGGGATCTGCTGCTCTGTCTCTTCTCCTGGTCAAATCAAACAGACCAGCAGGACAGGCAGTTCTCTGTCTGGGTTCACCTCCCAAGTTCACGGTGAATGTCCTTTCCCACCTTGTTGCTGGTGTAGTTTCAGCTGCCGGTGGAGTTCAGATCACCATTAGTTGAATGTCACTGGAGTATCAGTCACTGCAACACCACACCACTGTGTAGGCTGCTTTCCTGTTTCTGTCAGTCTCCAGGTATCCCTCTGCTGTTGTTCTGTCCTCTTCTATTTTCTGGAATTTGCCCTCTCAGCTTCACACTAGCTGATGTTTTTCTGTGTGTTTCAATGTGTCCTTACTCTATTCTTCCATTTTTATTCTTCCGCCAATTAATTTAAAATAGAAGCTTATGGGTCTAATGAGCTAAAAAGTAGTGATCAACCTATGAAATGCCAAATAAATAATATTGTGTAATATATAAACTTCAATAAATTTATGATTTTCCTGCAAAAAAAGGCATTATGTTAGTATGATCAAAATAATAATTCGTACTCTCCAATAAATTAGGCATTGGTAAACACTAACATGAGACATATGTTCAGTAAACCAGGTAAATATCTTAACCCTGGAACCTTGTGTAACTTCACCGAAAATGGATCTAATTTCTCATTCCAATTCAAACTATTGACCAGAAACATTTCCATGGCACCACAAATGATATCTTGCGCTATCCCAAGGTAACAAAGATTGATTCTAAGGAACAGGGGTAACACAAAAGGGGATATAATCCCAGGCACTCTTTAATGAAAGTCTTTGATTGATAGGTTGTAGTTTATCTTCCAGAAGCAACATGATCAATTCCAAATTGATGGGTCCTGAATACAATTGTTTGTTCTGAGTGATGCAATGCAGGCCCTGCAACTGCGACAGTTGCAGTTATTGCAGTAATTTGTAATCCTATGAGTCTTTTAAATCTCTACTTCGTGAAGAATTATGTGAAGGCATACGGTATTTGAGATTTCTGCCTGAGGTCTGGACATTGTACTGCCAGCCAGATACATATATGGACTCTCAAAACATAGAAAGACTGGGTGGAAAAAAATTAATGCTAATGCTAGAATTTAAGCAAGGGTGGCAAGAACACCTAGTACAGGGAGCCAAACCTGATGATCTGTTCCTATAGAGGAACTGCCTGCTCTTTCCTGGTGGTAAATGGAAAGAAAACACTTTGGCTAGCAACCTGTCCTTGCCAAATCTCAAGTGGTTTGAGTGCCATTGCTAATTTCCACCGATGAATTTGTTTAGGCTGCTGAGGTCAATCAGGAGCTGGAGGAGACCAGCCTGCTGTGTGCAAGGTGATAGAATCTGGGGTGTTTACTCTCATTTGAAGGGAATGATTATGGGCCTCGGACTGCTGTTTTATTAGAGTACAGTGACGTGGGCACTCGGCACAGGGCTATCCTCAATGCATCCTCAATGTATCCAATGACATGACCTAGGCTTTACTGTAGATATGTAAATATAAATATGTAAATATATATGTATATACGTCTTGAATGAGTCTGGTTAAGAATATGACAATAAAATCCAGTAGCTTTGATAGAAACAACTGAGGTTCTTTTCTGCTGTTTAAGAGCCATCAGGCATGATTGTGGAGATGCATGTAAATGGTGTTCCTCATATCCTATGCAGCTGGGTATGCCATCAGACCCTGTCTGATAAGGGTCATGTAATTTCATCCTCTCTTCTTCAGCCTTAAGAGGTCCCCTAAGATCATAAGGATCTTGCAACCAAATAATTAAAGGTATACTAGAACTGTGACATTGATCCTGATTACTGGTCTGTTAACTGGTGAATAAGAAATATAAGTCCAGCAAACACAATTACTTGCCCGGGAGGAGGTTGTCATGGTAGCAGCTAGCATCACCAAGAGAAGTGTTTCTGCATTGAAAGGTTGTCCTGTTTTCTTGTACTTATTTGGCACCAACTCGGTTAGTCCTTTTAGTGGACCCCAGGCAGGCAGCTTAGCTCTGTAAGTCCCAGGAGCAGATTAGGACAAAGGTCGCCTACGAGCAATGGAGCATCTACGGGGGAGCCAGTGCTCTCCATTGTCTGTAATGATAGGAGCCAAACCTCACCCCCAAACCTGACAGTCCCCTTTTCCTATTCTTTACTTCCTGGTAGTTGTTCCATCTGTGAAGGTGCAGTGTACCAATATTTGTCTATTTTGACACTTCCATCTTCATCTCAATGTAAAGATTTGTTTTAAAGATTTATTTATTTTATTGCAAAGTCAGATATACAGAGAGGAGGAGAGACAGAGAGAAAGATCTTCCAGCCGATGACTCACTCCCCAGGTGACCATAATGGCCGGTGCTGTGCCGATCTGAAGCCAGGAGCAAGAAACCTCCTCCAGGTCTCCCATGTGGGTTCAGGGTCACAAGGCTTTGGGCCGTCCTTGATTACTTTCGCAGGCCACAAGCAGGGAGCTGGATGGGAAGCAGGGCCACCGGGATTAGAACCGGTAACCATATGGGATTCTGGCTTGTGCAAGGCGAGGACCTCAACCACTACATTGTCACACCTGGTGCAATTTAAATATTTTAATGGAAAAAAATGCTGTCGTTAGCTTGCCTTTATTTGCGACTACCACTCATGTGTTTTCACATTTATTTTATTTATTTTTTTTTATTACAAGGTCAGATACACAGATAGTAGGAGAGACAGAGAAGAAGATCCTCCACCGATGATTCACTCCCCAAATGAGTGCAAAGGCCGGTGCTGTGCTGATCTGGAGCCAGGAGCCAGGAACCTCCTCCAGGTCTCCCACCTGGGATCAGGGTCCCAAGGCTTTGGGCCATCCAGACTGCCCACCCAGGCAGGGAGCTGGATGGAAAGTGGAGCTGCCAGGATTAGAACCTACGTACGCATGGGATCCTGGCGCATTCAAGGAAGGACTTTAACCACTAGGCCACGGCCTTTGTCTCTGTTGTCTGTCTTAGCTGATAAATATCAATACTAATATCTGCTGTATATATTGATAAGTGTAGAATATCATTCATACATGTGAAATAGCACACTGTAACACACAAAAGTAAATTTTCAGATTCTGCAAGGATTGAGAGGTAGATATCTTTTCAGAGACAGCACTACCGCAATATATTTAAACCCAGAGATAATTCAGTGTTAGAGACAAATTCTAGATATTATATAATGGACCAGGACCAATGCAGACTTCTGTCTCAAGAAACAAACTTCTGAGCAGCATAATCCAGTTATTATGCTTCGAAACTCATTCATGGGATTTGCATTCATTTTAAAGGCCAGCTGAAAACATCACTTAGCCTGCAAAAGTATTGATTTCAGTATTGAATCTGTAGGAAGACAAACTTTTGTCCATACAGTATCAGGTCATGATGCCTAGTTTTATATATTTAAGTGTTCTTCTCCCACAGCTGTTTGAGTTCGTGAAGATGCTGATGTACAGAAATAATCTGATGGCGGCCTTCGTCAATGAAGGTAGCTTGTTTTCATGAAATGTTAGTTCGGGGTTGCAGCCGTAATAATAATTTGAATTTCCACATCTTCCTGTGTCTGTCAGGAGGTGTCTGCTCAAGGAAATGGCCAGGGCAAAGGATGTGATGGATGTAGGGACTGCTGCAAGACCAAACTGTGACCATTACAGAGAGTGTGAACAGCTGCAACGAGCCTGTGACCAGGCAAGGTGTGATCACTGTGGAGCCACCCAGCCTGCGACCAGAGCATGATGGGACGACTGTGGAGCCACCCAGCCAATGCTAAGTCTTTGTACACAGGTCAGTGCCTGGTGCTTCAGATCTATTATTCCAGAATCATTCTTTAATCCCAGTGAGAAATAAAGTATTCCAAGCATTGGAATGTTCATTGAGCTGAAACCATTTATTTTAAGTCACTGCAATGTCTTTTAGTCTCACAGGCTCTCATGTGCATAATATGTTTTTGTCAGCTAAGTGTTACTATATTATATGGTCATAACTGAGACCTGAAATGGTGAATGTCTGACTGAGGGTCACAGTTCCCAAGCCCCCAAGTTGCGATCTGAACTAACGCATCCTCATTGTTTAGTCCCAAGTGGTTTTGCACCATCACATGCCAGCTAATTAAAGTGAAGAAGCTCTGAATGTGGTTTAAGAGTTGGAACTCTAGTTCTTAGTGTCAAGTCTCCATTCTCTGAGACACCAAGGACATCATGTTAGAGGGCATTCCCAGATATAGTATTCTTTAGTAACAAAGACAGTCTCTGTAGGAAATAGTTAGGCTTACTGCTTGCACCAGAGAAAACACTCTTGTTCACCGCATGTGCAATAGACACAATTTCTTCCAGGTTTAAATATCTGAAGTTGTAAGACAGGGTATCTCAATTAGAATGTTGCTAGGGTTCCTTGTTTAGGAGAAATGTTGGGACCATTCATAAACCGACTGGGGTATGGCAGGACTTCATAGAGTGAGATACTGGGCTTCCTGCATGATGTGCTCCCAAGACGTGCTGCGGAGCTGCGTCAGGCTTTGCTGCAGAAGCTTCATTTCCTTATACTTGTCTCATACCCTTAGACTGATTTCTTTCTTACCTAAAAATGCGTATGCAACTTCATACATAAGTGTGTCAGAGTATGCCACTTTTCCTGTTTGATTAATTTGAGAGACAGATACATGAAAGTGAGCCCCGGTGTGCTCGCCCACACCCTAAGTGCTCACAGTAGCCAAGGCTAAGTGAAGAGTCACAGCTGGGCTATTTGTTGCTTCGGGGACCTGATCGGGTGGCCCCTCACTTTTTGCCTCTGCAGGTCTTCCTCAGCAGTGAGCTGGAAGCCGGGCAGAGCGTCAGCTCACACTGCTACTTGAATGGGATGCAGCTGCTCCAAGTGGCGTCTTAACCACTAGGTCCGGTGCTTGGCTCGGTGTTTATTACTATAATGATAGTAGATTTTCATTGAGATTGTGATTCATCTTGGTGATGTATCCTACATTCATTAATGATTGGCTTATAAAAATAAGAAACTTTGCTGCCAGTGCCATGGCGTAGCAGGCTAAGCTTTCCTTTGCCGCTAGCATCCTATGTGGGCTCTGGTTCAGGTCCTGTTAGCTCCACTTCCATGAAAGTTTCCTCCCAACGTGCCTGGGAAAGCAACAGAAGGTAGCTCAAGTGCCTGGGACCCTGCATTCATGTCGGACACTCACATGAAGCTCCTGGCTCCTGGCTTCAGAGTGACCTAGCAGCAGCCATGGGACTCTTTGGCGAGTGCACCAGCAGATAAACCATCTCCCTCTCACTCTGTCTCCTTCTGTCTTTATGTAACTCAATAATCTTTCAAATAAAAATAATTTTTAAAACCTGGTATATGAAAATGTATAATATATAAGAATAACTTGTTTAATATTTTTACAGTAGAAAAAAGGTGGAGTTTGTACATAACACAGTTAAATCAGATTATGTTCTGGCATTTTTTGTTAAAAGGTACTTTTGTATGAAAAGGAGAGAGATCACTCCAGCTCACTTGCTCCTGCTCAAGGAGCACAGTGCCTGGGGGCCCAAAGCAGAAGGCGGTAATGCAGGCCAGGTTTTCCATGTCTGTGGGAGTGCTGTAGCTTCTGCAGCGATCACCCTCTGCGTCCCACGGTGTGCAGCAACCAGGAAACTGGGGTCAAGGGTAAGGCCAGTACTGGAATACAAGCGGTCAGCTATGCAGTGTGAGTGCACAAGGGTATGTCTGAATGCTAGGCTAAAATCTACTTTAGAAAATGCTTTTCCTGGGTGATTTGGATAGTTTTCAGTAATTTATATAAGAATATTGTTTTCACCACCAAGTCATTTTAATGAAATGTGAATGAATTCACAGAGCATGGCCAGCTAGTGGGGTGCAGACAGTGAGCATATAGTCCTATAGGTGCTGTGGTTCCGACCAAGGAGTTCTTTAACACCCAGGGTGGCTCTGTTCCCATTACCCTGGTCTTTTAAGTGCAGCTTCTATCACAGGCCCCTTGTTTGCCCAGCACCCTGGCTTCCCCCAGCATAAACAAGTGCTTTTGGGGGGGCCGACTGGCCTTGGAGTGCATCCCTGATGGCAGAATAAGGCAGAACCACTACTACCTGTTCTGCTGTCCAGCTAACTCCTTATGCTTCTAGTCTCTGAGCAAGTAGACATTATGTGGCCTTTAGAATGTTAGCAAGGGGATTCTTAGCTCTAAAACTTGCGTGAACTCAGCTTGAAATCTATAGTCACAGGCATGTTCTGACAGCATTTCTGCTGTGAGATAAGGTAGAATGATAAGATCAGGCCTGGCATGTGGGCTGATTGCCTCCGTGTCTTGCATGCATGTGGGTGCCATGTGACCACTAGTTCATGTTCCGACTGTCCCATTTTGCTTTCCAGCTCTCTGCTTGTGGCCTGGCGAAGCAGTACAGGACAGACCAAAGGTTGGGATGCTGTGCCCATGTTGGAGACCCAAAAGAAGCTCCTGGCACCCCAGTTGGATTGTCTCAGCTCTGGCTACTGAAGCAACTTTGGGAGTGAACCAGCATGTGGAAGATATTGCTCTCTGTGTCTCCTTCTCTCCACATATTGGCCTTTCCAATAAAAATAAATACATCATAAAAAAGGAAAAGACATGATGATGTATGAATTGATCTGTCTTTCGGTTTGTTTTGAATGGGCTGGAAGAGTTGCCTGTTTACTGTCTGTATGACAAAGTGAGTGCAGCTGTGAAAATAATGTGCGCTCTCCTTTTGGCTTTGCTTTTGTGGGCTGTATGTGACCTGGCTGTTTGGTCTTTTCTGTGTGGCCTGCCATTACCCCTGGTAAAAGGTCTGCAGGTCCAACTGTACATCCTTGGAGTCCTTCACAATGGAATCAGCTTCCATCTTAGAGCGAAGCAGGAGAAATGAGGGAACAAACCCCAAGATGCTTACGGTCAGGACTCTGATACCAAATGAAAGCGTAGAAATCAAGAGTACATATCAATTAACAACTCGGGAAAATGTTGATCATAAGGTCCAATTGCTTCTGTAACTTACTTACTTACTCATTTATTTATATTTATTGCCATTTTCTGGTACAGTTCCATACGCCCTATGATTTACCTAACACCTACCCCTAGTCCCCATCCCACCACTGAGTTTCCCCATGTTATTCCTATAGTCCAGTGTTTCATAAATAGTCATATGTCCGTCATGGCGGGCATGGACAATTGCAGACAGTCCAGCATCCTGTTGTCAAGGTATAGTTACTTTCATCGGTAGTCCAGCTTTGAGCTGGATGTAGAAATTGCACTGCATTGTATCCTCAAAACTGGACAAGATAGCCTCTATTAGACAGCTACTATACATCTCTTTAAAGGAAAAAGCACAATACCAAATCAAAAGCAGGAAGGAATCAAAATAGACATTCACAACACCATGAAACTAATGATTATGCTACTGAACCACTAATATCGCACTGAAGAAAATGATGCTACACTATGACTCTTGTGTTAGTTAAGAATTTGATAAAGGAAAAACAGTGTTTTGAAGAGACATAACTTTAAAAAGAAATCAAAACCCTTGAGTTGTAGTTTTATCTTTCTTGATGAGTTATGTCTCCTCAAAGTTACAATTAGGTGGGTTTTGTTTTTATAATGCAGTGTACTTATCTATAATGTTTGTTTGATGATTTTAGGCCATTTAGCTTCATGGTTTATATGAGCAGATGGTAATTTGCCCAGTGCCCTGGCTTCCCCCATCATAAACAGGAGCTCCATGGGGGCAGACTGGCCTTGGCCTTGCCATCCCTGAAGTCAGAATGCAGCGGAGCATGCTAAAATACAGGTAAATAACCCTGTCATTTTAGCAATGGGTTATTCATTGAATTTTTCTTCCATTACTTTACTGGGATGCACATTTGCCTTTTGTTAGGTGGTATTCCTGTTCACTGTCAAGAGAACATCTCTAAGTATCCTTTGTAGGGCAGGTTTGGAAGAGTAACATTCCTTTTTTTTTTAATTGATTAAATTGCAGTATGTGACACAGTTTTATAGGCAGTGTGATGTAACTTTTCCTTACTGTGGAATAAGTTTATTTCATTTTCAAGCAGAGTTGAAGTTAGCTTGGTAGATTATCCTGGACTGACACTTTTTTTTCTTTTAGAATCTCGAATTAGTCACTCCATTCTCTTCTTGCATGTAGAGTTTACTGTAAGAGGTCTGCTGTGGATGTAACCATACATCCCCAAACTGCCTTCCCTGAGCAATTCACAGCCTCTTGCCTGTGATTACACAGGTCCGTGAGCCCTGTCTTCAGTGATGGTTTTTTTTTTTCTGTGTGTGTGTGTGTGTGTTTTATCAAATTTATTTGGTAGTACTTTATTTTTTTATTAAATTTATTCATTAATTACATTGTGTTGTAACTACATAGACTCTGGGATTCTCCCCCACCCTCCCTTCAGTGATGTGTTGTGCTGCCCTGGGACCCTGCACACCTTCTCAGTGACCCATACACATTTCGCACGTGGCTTGCCAACCTGCATCTGCCAGTCAGTGTAAAGCAACAGGCTGATGTCTGTCCCCAGTTACCATATGTATGGATACGTGTATACACTTGCCTGGATAAAAGACAGCCTGGGCATTTGTGCACAGTGCCGATGGATTAGACTTCTGGAGAACGGGTTTCAAACAGCTCTGCTGCTGCCATTGAGGCCATTTAGGGCGTGAACCAATGGCTGGATGTGATACCTGAGTGAGTCAAAGGTTTGACTCAGGTGTTAGAAGTGAGAAATGTTATGGGGAGGAGCCAATGATAGACAGCACCCGTTGACAGTGGGCCAATGAAATGTGGCTGTGTCCCCTGCCCTCTGAACTGAAGGCGGGGCCTAACACCAATGGAATGTTAATTTCATCCTCAGCCACTCCCCTGCACCGCCTATGTATTTGCTTCTGCCTGTGCCTCACCTATCAACTGAGAGGGGAGGGTATTGCATTGTTTTGCAACCACTCCCCTCCCAAGCCCTTTAAACTACCTGTGAGGCAGAGCTTGCGCTTTCTGCTCAGGTCCTGCAGTTACTCTGCTACCTTGACTCTTGGCTGACCCAGCACAGGTAATCCCCTACACATGGTCCCTGAGTGCTGTTTAAATGAGACTAAGGGTAT
This sequence comes from Ochotona princeps, assembly GCF_030435755.1. Lineage (NCBI taxonomy): Eukaryota > Metazoa > Chordata > Mammalia > Lagomorpha > Ochotonidae > Ochotona > Ochotona princeps. The sequence continues at coordinate 103,543 of NW_026700510.1, read as the reverse complement.
AGTAATGCTGTTTGTGGTTTGTGTACTATCAGAAGTTCCAGCAGAGGTGAGGCCTATCGGTTATGGAATGTGGGCAGAGAAGCCAGGGAAAGGTGAATCTTCGCAGCCTTGTAAGTGTGCACAGGTTATTTGTTGCATGTCTGTTCAAATAGCCTATATTGTTGGGGAAGCTGTGACATAGGTCTGAAGCTTATTGGATGGACTAAAGGGTAATGAACATTTGTTGCTTTGGAGATTATGTTTGCTTGAATTACGATTGACTGCATTGTCACATGGATTTCTGATTTGCTTTTTAAGAAGTGCCCTATTATCACCAAGCTCAGACTCCTTAATGAACTCTAAACATGTCTGGGGTGATCGCGCTCGCCCAGATTATCAGCCAGAAGACATGACCTCATTGCCCATTCTCAGAGGCCTCATTTCTCAGGCCTGAGCGTCCCTGGGGTTTCAGCTTAGCTTGCTGTCATCATGGTAGGTAGGCAAGGCCTAATTCACATTGAAATGCTAGCACGTTGACTCTGTGTGGGAAAAGTAGAGAAGATCAATCAGCTTCCTGCACTTCTCACTGCTCTGCTTGCCCTTTGTTCTCACAAATATTAAAAGCAGCAAGAGAGCAGAATTTGCATCCGCAACGATATCTTCAACCTTGGCCTCCTAATTAGTGCCAGCTCCTGTGTGTTACCTGCTAACTCAGGGACCATGCTGCACTGCTCTGCTGTGGCCAGCGTCTGACACTAGGAGGAGCACTGCCATACATGTAAGGGCTTTATGGGGAGGTTAATCCTCCTGCACTCTGCGCTGGCCTCTCAAGTGAAAATTTTATTTAGACATGGATTCTCCTCAGCTAAACTGTAATTAATTCAAGTCATGAAACATCAGCCCATGTATGGACCTTACAGTTTGGCTCCAGGGAGGGCTCAGGCGGAATGTCTCAACAACGCTGTGCTAGTCACTGCTGGCCCTTACATCAGGTTCCCAGGGAGTGGCTTGAAAAAGGAGTGAGGGTGTGGCTGCATGCCATTAATCACAAGCCACAATGGCTTCAAGATGGCGCCCGCGTCTGAACAAGTCTCGCGTCTCGCGAGGCCTCGGGGTGGTGGTCGGCGTGGAGTTTGGGGGGGTCGAGGAAGGAGGAGGGAGGGAGGGAGGGAGGGAGTCGGTCTGGCGCAGGCGCAGTAAGCACAGTCGGGCTTCTGGCTTGCTGGCTGAGCAGTGGCGGCGGTGCCGGCGGTGGGGGAGGGGGGAGGGGGGGAGGGGGGAGGGGGCCGCGGCGGCAGAAACCGTCCTTCCGCCGGGCCGGGACTGCACTGTGCGCGCCTCTCTAGGTGCTCCTGCCACGTCCAGGCGGGGGGATCTGTTACCTTCCCAGGGATGTTGCCTTAGTTCTTTCTTCTTGGATCTCTCCATTCCTTTTAGGCTCTGTTTCTCTCTCTCTCTCTCTCTTTCTCTGTTTTGCTCGCCGATTCCCGCTTTCCTCTCTTTCTTTCTTTCGCTTTCTCCTTTTCACTGTCTCCTCTCCTTCTACCACTCCCCTACATCTCCTAGAATTTCACTTGTGACTCCCACCTTTATTTGACAGTCTTCATCCTTACATTCTCTGCCTTCCCCTAGGTTGTTCTTGAGTTGTTTTTTCTCGTTCAATCTTTATAGGCCTTTCTCTCGCGTCCTCATTCTGGATTTATTTTCTTCCCTCATCGGTGTGTGTCTGGCCGTTGTACCTGCGTGTGTGTGTGTGTGTGTGTGTGTGTGTGTGTGTTCTCCCCTAATGTTTCCATTGCTTCCCTTTATGTTGTCTTTCTCTTTTCTTAGTTTTTGTCTTTCTTCTTCTTCTTCTTCTTTTTTTTTTTTGTATTCTTACCTTTGCCTTCCTTTCAGTTCTCATTCTCTCCTCCCCCCAGCCCCCCCCCCCCCGTTTCTCTCTCCCTTTTCTCTCTCTCAATGTCGGTGTTTTCATTTTATTTTCTGTCTGCCTTCTTCCTTTACCTTTGGCTTCCTTGGTCCTTCTTAACTTGTTTCTCTCTTCTCTTTCAACCTATATATGTTTTTCTCTCGCGTCCTCATGCTGGATTTATTATCTTGCCTCATCTGTTTTACTCGTGTGTGTCTGTTTTTTTTTTTTTTCCCCAAAAAAATTTTGTTCTACTGTGTCCATTGCTTCCCTTTATGTTGTCTTTCTCCTTTCCTAGTTTTTGGTCTTCCTGGTTTTTTTTTTTTTTTTCTTTCTTTCTTAGTTTTGCCTTCCTTTCAGTTCTCATTCTCTCTCTCTCCCCCCCCCCGTTTCTCTCTCCCTTTTCTCTCTCAATGTCGGTGTTTTCATTTTATTTTCTGTCTGCCGTTTTCCTTTACCTGTGTGTGACCAAGTCTATCCACCCTTCCCCCAAGACTGTACTGATAGGTCAGATGTATCCTGTCACAGTAGATGCGTGGTCACTCACTACTACAACTCGATTCTCCCCAAGCCACGCGACCTGGTGTTCCATGCATCAACACAGAATGTTAACATTTCACCAGTGACGGTCACGACACAGTTTGGTTCTAAATGAGAGGCAAGGCAAAGCAACCGACCTGGCGGCCGGGACCAGCCAGCACCCCCTGCGAGGGGAGGGAGGGAGGGCGGCAGTGACACACATTTCCCTGCCTATCTCGGCTTCATTGCCTGGCTGCGTGCATCCAGCGTGCTGTCCCTTTGTCCCTTGGTGCTGGCTGTCTGACTCCACCTGGTGGCAGCCGTGCTGTAGCTGTAGAGCATTCTGGAGCCGGCAAGGGCGAGCAAGTGGGTGGAGAGCCCGGGACAGGATGTGACAAAGTCCCCAAGCTGCAGGCGGGAGAGTCCCAGCCCTGCTGGGACCTTGGTGGCTCGTGTGCTGTTCGGAGATTGAGCCTGGAGGCTTGCAAGTGAGCAGGCAGGCAGCTGCGGGGGTGGGTAGGTGTCTGCTCGCTCCCGATTGTAACCGGGCTGGAGTACCGCTAGAGTGCATGGGGTCGACCAGCACACCCTTTATCACTGCCACCGTGCACTAGGGGACTCGATCGGGGCCGTCGGCGGGGCTGCGAGGCCACGGCCACCGGCCCGACACTTGTCGCCTGCACTAGGGGACCCGGTCGGGACCGTTGGTGGGGCTTGAGGCCACGGCCGCCGGCCCAGACGCTTGTCACCTGCACAAGGGGACCCGGTTGGGGCCGTTGGCGGGGCTGCGAGGCCACGGCCACCGGCCCAGACACTTGTCGCCTGCACTAGGGGACCCGGCCGGGGCCGTTGGCGGGGCTTGAGGCCACGGCCGCCGGCCCAACACTTGTCACCCGCACCCTAGGGGACCTGGTCGGGGCCGTTGGCGGGGCTTGAGGCCACGGCCACCGGCCCGACACTTGTCGCCTGCACTAGGGGACCCGGCCGGGGCCGTTGGCGGGGCTGAGGCCCTGGGCCGCCGGCCCGACACTTGTCACCCGCACCCTAGGGGGACCTGGTCGGGGCCGTCGGCGGGGCTTGAGGCCACGGCCACCGGCCCGACACTTGTCACCCGCCCTCTAGGGGACCCGGTCGCGGCCGTTGGTGGGGCTGTAGAGTTGTTTGCTTTTCTCTAACTCCTGGGGTCGACCAGGTGGCCACAGGAGCATGCCCTGTGGGCGATGGCTGTGTTTTTGGGGACTTGTGACCCGGGCCCCCATCTGAGGGGCGGCTGTGTCCCATAGGTTGTCCCTGTTGTCCCCTGGAAGGGCATTTCTACACCTGCAGTTGTCATTTTGGATCTGCAGGTAGGTGCTGACACGCTGTCTCCTGGTGACTGTCACCGGAAGAGCTGGGCCCCTGGGTTCGCGTCTGGGGCGGTAGGGGGGAGCGCGATGGGCTGCTGGCGGCCTGGCGCTGGACTGCGTTCCCCCTGCCCATCCGGCGCCGAGCTCCCTGCCTGGGTTCGTGCGGGAGCTTGGTGTGCGATCCTGGTTTAGCCCTGCGACGGTGCCACCATCTCCGGCTTAGAATTTGCCCCGAGAGCGGCAGAGGTGAGGCTGGGCGCTGGGTCCTATACCCGTGTCCGTCTTCTGCCGCAGGTGGCCCGCTGCGTGTAGTGGTGGCTGACAGAACCCCCTCAGAACTGAGTCTCAGTGGTCGTTGGCTTTATGCCGCGTGTGCGTGTCAGGCGTTCCTCCGCTGGGGTTGGCCACCGCTGCTGAAGAGGCAAGGGGCTGGCGAGGCTGTCGACGGACCCCCCTGGCAGCTGTCCTCGCTGGGCGTGACCCCCTGTGCCTCGTGTGATGTCATAATCCTAGACCGAGACTTGATCGATGTGGTGATGTGGCGCTCTCCTGGGCCGGGCCTAAGCCGCTTACAGACGAGGGACGGCCATTCATGGCGAATGCTGCCGAGCTGCTCGTTCTGTCTTGCGGGCTCCTGGTTCCTCTTTCCCCTGCCTTGGCGTGGTGGGAGAGGCCAGGGGTGCGGAATCCGGCTCGATCTCCGCTCCCTCTGCCTTGTGCCGCCTGAAGGTGCTGGCGTTGGGGGTCCAGGCGGGGGTCCTCGGACGTGGCGGACACCCTTTGCCCTCTGCCGTGTCGGTGTGTCATGGTGTGTGGGCGGGCCCCGTCCCGCGGTGGTGGTGCGGGGCTTGTCTGGCAGAGTCTGACCCTGCTCAGCTCTCTGCGGTGCTCCTGGAGCGGTCCAGGTCGTTTGCCTCTCAGGCGCCTGGAACCGAGTGGTGCCGTCGCTCCTTCACTGCCCCGGTGTGCTCTCTCCCGGGTGTGCCGTCGCAGCCTCGCTGGTGTGTGCTGCTTGGTGCGTGGGAGTCCCTGGGGGGTCGAGGCGGTAAGGAAGAGGTAGCGTGGGTGCAGTGCAGGCCCGCTGCCGCTGCTGCTGCCGCCGCCTGTGGCCTTGCTTGGCCGCTGGTGTCCCCTGCGCGTCTGTGGGGGGGCAGGTGGCTTCCTTTCCTCTACCACAGACCCCTCCGCCCGGCTTTGGGCTCGCCCCGCGGGTTGGGTGTTGCTCCCTCGAAGGGCCCTCTCGGCCTGGTGAGAAGTGCGCTCGGGGTTGGTGGGGTGCGGCCCGCCTTCGGTGAGAAAAGTCTTCTCTAGCGATCCGACAGGGACGTGCCTTACGTGATGGGGTGCCGTATCCCCCGCTTGTCGCCGTTCCTTCCCTCCTGGTGTGTGTCGGTAGCCACGCTGCTGACGACGCGGATGGCTCGGGTTCGTTGTACGTTAGGTGGCGATGGTCGCTCGTTCCCTCCGCCCTCCCCTCGGGGAGTGTGTGGGGGTTACGCGTGGGCTCTTCCGGCCCCCTTCCGCTGGGGGCCGGACGCTGCCTCTCGCACCTCTACCTCGCCGTGGCCCGTGCCTCCCCCCTCTGGGTCGGGGGAGGGTCCCGCTGGGCCGGGCCGGGTGTGTCCCGGTGCCTACTGTGGGCCTGACGGAGGGGCTCCTGTGGTCGCTCGCACGCAAGCACGCGGTGTGCGTGTGTCGCCTCCGGTGTGTGGCCTTCCGCTTGCCACCTGGGGCCCTGGGGTTGTGTGTGGCTTTGTCCCGTGCTGCCCCTGTGGCCCTGGTGTGGGGTGGCTCTGCTCGCTTCCCGCCCTGGGCTTGCCGTTGGCCCGCTGGCCGGTCACCGCCGGCGAGGGTGGTGCGGTGGGGCCACGGGTTTGGGCCTGTTGGGTCTCCCCTCGGCCGCGTCGGCCTTGGGAGCGTTCCTGCGGGGTTGCGGCCCTCGGGGCCGGGGCCCGGATGTTGGCGGATGGAGGCCGGGATCCGGCAGCAGGTAGGCGCCCGGCGTGTGGGCGTTGGCGGTGTTGCGTTGGGGGCCCCGGTGGGGGGGCCTCAGGCGCGCGTCGGGGAACGCGTGGGGGTCGCTGGAGGCGGGCTCCGGTGTCCCAGGCGTGTCACGGGACCGCCCGGGTGTGGGCGGTGGCATCCCGTGTCTGTTTTCCGGGAGGGACCCGGCTTTCGTTGGCCCGAGGTGTTCCCTCGTGGCTCCCCGTCGCGCTTCTGGTGCCTCTCCCCCGTGGTCTCATGCCACCCCCCCATATAGGTACCCCCCTCGCCGCCCGCTGCGGCCTCG